>NW_028270147.1:94667753-94912397 GCF_037043375.1 Chiloscyllium plagiosum | reverse complement strand
AGTGAGGGTGTAGTGAGTGAGGGTGTATGAGTGAAGTTGTATGAGTGAGGGTGTAGTGAGGGAGGGTGTAGTGAGGGAGGGTGTATGAGGGAGGGTGTAGTGAGTGAGCGTGTATGAGTGAGGGTGTAGTGAGTGAGGGTGTATGAGTGAGGGTGTATGAGTGAGGGTGTAGTGAGGGAGGGTGTAGTGAGGGAGGGTGTAGTGAGTGAGGGTGTAGTGAGGGAGGGTGTATGAGTGAGGGTGTATGAGTGAGGGTGTAGTGAGGGAGGGTGTAGTGAGTGAGGGTGTAGTGAGGGAGGGTGTATGAGGGAGGGTGTAGTGAGTGAGGGTGTCGTGAGTGAGGGGGTATGAGTGAGGGTGTTTGAGTGAGGGTGTAGTGAGTGAGGGTGTAGTGAGGGAGGGTGTTGTGAGGGAGGGTGTAGTGAGTGAGGGTGTATGAGTGAGGGTGTATGAGTGAGGGTGTAGTGAGGGAGGGTGTATGAGTGAGGGTGTAGTGAGTGAGGGTGTAGTGAGTGAGGGTGTATGAGTGAGGGTGTAGTGAGTGAGGGTGTATGAGTGAGAGTGTAGTGAGGAAGGGTGTAGTGAGTGAGGGTGTATGAGTGAGGGTGTAGTGAGGGAGGGTGTAGTGAGGGAGGGTGTAGTGAGTGTGGGTGTAGTGAGGGAGGGTGTAGTGAGGGAGGGTGTATGAGGGAGGGTGTAGTGAGTGAGGGTGTCGTGAGTGAGGGTGTATGAGTGAGGGTGTATGAGTGAGGGTGTAGTGAGTGAGGGTGTATGAGTGAGGGTGTATGAGTGAGGGTGTAGTGAGGGAGGGTGTAGTGAGTGAGGGTGTAGTGAGGGAGGGTGTATGAGGGAGGGTGTAGTGAGTGAGGGTGTATGAGTGAGGGTGTAGTGAGTGAGGGTGTATGAGTGAGGGTGTATGAGTGAGGGTGTAGTGAGGGAGGGTGTAGTGAGGGAGGGTGTAGTGAGTGAGGGTGTAGTGAGGGAGGGTGTATGAGTGAGGGTGTAGTGAGGGAGGGTGTAGTGAGGGAGGGTGTAGTGAGTGAGGGTATAGTGAGGGAGGATATAGTTAGTGAGGGTGTAGTGTGGGAGGGTGTATGAGGGAGGGTGTAGTGAGTGAGGGTGTAGTGAGAGGGTGAATGAGTGAGGGAGTATGAGTGAGGGTGTAGTGAGTGAGGGTGTATGAGTGAGGGTGTATGAGTGAGGGTGTAGTGAGGGAGGGTGTAGTGAGTGAGGGTGTAGTGAGGGAGGGTGTATGAGGGAGGGTGTAGTGAGTGAGGGTGTATGAGTGAGGGTGTATGAGTGAGGGTGTAGTGAGTGAGGGTGTATGACTGAGGGTTTAGTGAGTGAGGGTGTAGTGAGGGAGGGTGTATGAGTAGGGTGTAGTGAGTGAGGGTGTCGTGAGTGAGGGTGTATGAGTGAGGGTGTATGAGTGAGGGTGTAGTGAGTGAGGGTGTATGAGTGAGGGTGTATGAGTGAAGGTGTAGTGAGGGAGGGGTAGGGTGAGGGTGTAGAGGAGGGTGTATGGAGTGAGGGTGTATGAGTGAGGGTGTAGTGAGTGAGGGTGTAGTGAGTGAGGGTGTATGGATGGAGGGTGTATGAGTGAGGGTGTAGTGAGTGAGGGTGTAGTGAGTGAGGGTGTAGTGAGTGAGGGTGTATGTAGTGAGGGTGTATGAGTGAGGGTGTTATGAGGGGGGGTGGGTGAGGGAGGGTGTAGTGAGGGAGGGTGTAGTGAGTGAGGGTGTAGTGAGGGAGGGTGTATGAGGGAGGGTGTAGTGAGTGAGGGTGTCGTGAGTGAGGGTGTATGAGTGAGGGTGTATGAGTGAGGGTGTAGTGAGTGAGGGTGTATGAGTGAGGGTGTAGTGAGGGAGGGTGTAGTGAGGGAGGGTGTATGAGGGAGGGTGTAGTGAGTGAGGGTGTAGTGAGTGAGGGTGTAGTGAGTGAGGGTGTATGAGTGAGGGTGTATGAGTGAGGGTGTAGTGAGGGAGGGTGTAGTGAGGGAGGGTGTAGTGAGTGAGGGTGTAGTGAGGGAGGGTGTATGAGGGAGGGTGTAGTGAGTGAGGGTGTCGTGAGTGAGGGTGTAGTGAGTGAGGGTGTAGTGAGTGAGGGTGTAGTGAGTGAGGGTGTAGTGAGGGAGGGTGTATGAGGGAGGGTGTTGTGAGTGAGGATGTAGTGAGTGAGGGTGTAGTGAGGGAGGGTGTAGTGATTGAGGGTGTAGTGAGGGAGGGTGTATGAGGGAGGGTGTAGTGAGTGAGGGTGTAGTGAGTGAGGGTGTAGTGAGGGAGGGTGTATGAGGGAGGGTGTAGTGAGGGAGGGTGTTGTGAGTGAGGGTGTAGTGAGTGAGGGTGTAGTGAGTGAGGGTGTATGAGTGAGGGTGCAGTGAGTGAGGGTGTATGAGTGAGGGTGTAGTGAGTGAGTGTGTAGTGAGCGAGGGTGTATGAGTGAGGGTGTAGTGAGTGAGGGTGTATGAGTGAGGGTGTATGAGTGAGGGTGTAGTGAGGGAGGGTGTAGTGAGTGAGGGTGTAGTGAGGGAGGGTGTATGAGGGAGGGTGTAGTGAGTGAGGGTGTAGTGAGTGAGGGTGTATGTGTGAGGGTGTATGAGTGAGGGTGGAGTGAGTGAGGGTGTATGAGTGAAGGTGTATGAGTGAGGGTGTAGTGAGGGAGGGTGTAGTGAGTGAGGGTGTAGTGAGGGAGGGTGTATGAGGGAGGGTGTAGTGAGTGAGGGTGCATGAGTGAGGGTGTATGAGTGAGGGTGTAGTGAGTGAGGGTGTATGAGTGAGGGTGTAGTGAGTGAGGGTGTAGTGAGTGAGGGTGTATGAGGGAGGGTGTAGTGAGTGAGGGTGTATGAGTGAGGGTGTAGTGAGGGAGGGTGTTGTGAGTGAGGGTGTAGTGAGTGAGGGTGTAGTGAGTGAGGGTGTATGAGTGAGGGTGTAGTGAGGGCGGGTGTATGAGTGAGGGTGTAGTGAGTGAGGGTGTAGTGAGTGAGGGTGTATGAGGGAGGGTGTAGTGAGGGAGGGTGTATGAGTGAGGGTGTAGTGAGTGAGGGTGTAGTGAGTGAGGGTGTATGAGTGAGGGTGTAGTGAGAGAGGGTGTATGAGTGAAGGTGTATGATTGAGGGTGTACTGAGGGAGGGTGTAGTGAGGGAGGGTGTAGTGAGTGAGGGTGTAGTGAGGGAGGGTGTATGAGGGAGGTTGTAATGAGTGAGGGTGTATGAGTGAGGGTGTATGAGTGAGGGTGTAGTGAGTGAGGGTGTATGAGTGAGGGTGTAGTGAGTGAGGGTGTAGTGAGGGAGGGTGTATGAGGGAGGGTGTAGTGAGTGAGGGTGTAGTGAGGGAGGGAGTTGTGAGTGAGGGTGTAGTGAGTGAGGGTGTATGAGTGAGGGTGTATGAGTGAGGGTGTAGTGAGGGAGGGTGTATGAGTGAGGGTGTAGTGAGTGAGGGTGTAGTGAGTGAGGGTGTATGAGTGAGGTTGTAGTGAGTGAGGGTGTATGAGTGAGAGTGTAGTGAGGAAGGGTGTAGTGAGTGAGGGTGTATGAGTGAGGGTGTAGTGAGGGAGAGTGTAGTGAGTGAGGGTGTATGAGTGTGGTTGTAGTGAGGGAGGGTGTAGTGAATGAGGGTGTATGAGTGAGGGTGTTGTGAGGGAGGGTGTAGTGAGTGAGAGTGTAGTGAGAAAGGGTGTAGTGAGTGAGGGTGTATGAGTGAGGGTGTAGTGAGGCAGCGTGTAGTGAGTGAGGGTGTATGAGTGAGAGTGTAGTGAGGAAGGGTGTAGTGAGGGAGGGTGTATGAGTGAGGGTGTAGTGAGGGAGGGTGTAGTGAGTGAGGGTGTATGAGTGAGAGTGTAGTGAGGGAGGGTGTAGTGAGGGAGGGTGTATGAGGGAGGGTGCAGTGAGTGAGAGTGTAGTGAGTGAGGGTGTAGTGAGGGAGGGTGTATGAGGGAGGGTGTAGTGAGTGAGGGTGTAGTGAGGGAGGGTGTATGAGGGAGGGTGTAGTGAGTGAGGGTGTAGTGAGTGAGGGTGTAGTGAGTGAGGGTGTATTGAGGGAGGGTGTAGTGAGTGAGGGTGTAGTGAGTGAGGGTGTAGTGAGTGAGGGTGTATGAGTGAGGGTGTAGGGAGGGAGGGTGTATGAGTGAGGGTGTAGTGAGTGAGGGTGTAGTGAGTGAGGGTGTATGAGTGAGGGTGTATGAGTGAGGGTGTAGTGAGGGAGGGTGTAGTGAGTGAGGGTGTAGTGAGGGAGGGTGTATGAGGGAGGGTGTAGTGAGTGAGGGTGTTAGAGTGAGGGTGTAGTGAGTGAGGGTGTATGAGTGAGGGTGTATGAGTGAGGGTGTATTGAGGGAGGGTGTAGTGAGGGAGGGTGTAGTGAGTGAGGGTGTAGTGAGGGAGGGTGTATGAGTGAGGGTGTATGAGTGAGGGTGTAGTGAGGGAGGGTGTAGTGAGGGAGGGTGTAGTGAGTGAGGGTGTAGTGAGGGAGGGTGTATGAGGGAGGGTGTAGTGAGTGAGGGTGCCGTGAGTGAGGGTGTATGAGTGAGGGTGTAGTGAGGGAGGGTGTAGTGAGTGAGGGTGTAGTGAGGGAGGGTGTATGAGGGAGGGTGTAATGAGTGAGGGTGTATGAGTGAGGGTATAGTGAGTGAGGGTGTATGAGTGAGGGTGTATGAGTGAGGGTGTAGTGAGGGAGGGTGTAGTGAGGGAGGGTGTAGTGAGTGAGGGTGTAGTGAGGGAGGGTGTATGAGTGAGGGTGTATGAGTGAGGGTGTAGTGAGTGAGGGTGTATGAGTGAGGGTGTATGAGTGAGGGTGTAGTGAGGGAGGGTGTAGTGAGGGAGGGTGTAGTGAGTGAGGGTGTAGTGAGGGAGGGTGTATGAGGGAGGGTGTAGTGAGTGAGGGTGTCGTGAGTGAGGGTGTATGAGTGAGGGTGTATGAGTGAGGGTGTAGTGAGTGAGGGTGTATGAGTGAGGGTGTATGAGTGAGGGTGTAGTGAGGGAGGGTGTAGTGAGTGAGGGTGTAGTGAGGGAGGGTGTATGAGGGAGGGTATGGTGAGTGAGGGTGTATGAGTGAGGGTGTAGTGAGTGAGGGAGTATGAGTGAGGGTGTATGAGTGAGGGTGTAGTGAGGGAGGGTGTAGTGAGGGAGGGTGTAGTGAGTGAGGGTGTAGTGAGGGAGGGTGTATGAGGGAGGGTGTAGTGAGTGAGGGTGTCGTGAGTGAGGGTGTAGTGAGTGAGGGTGTAGTGAGTGAGGGTGTATGAGTGAGGGTGTAGTGAGGGAGGGTGTATGAGGGAGGGTGTTGTGAGTGAGGATGTAGTGAGTGAGGGTGTAGTGAGGGAGGGTGTAGTGATTGAGGGTGTAGTGAGGGAGGGTGTATGAGGGAGGGTGTAGTGAGTGAGGGTGTAGTGAGTGAGGGTGTAGTGAGGGAGGGTGTATGAGGGAGGGTGTAGTGAGGGAGGGTGTTGTGAGTGAGGGTGTAGTGAGTGAGGGTGTAGTGAGTGAGGGTGTATGAGTGAGGGTGCAGTGAGGGAGGGTGTATGAGTGAGGGTGTAGTGAGTGAGTGTGTAGTGAGTGAGGGTGTATGAGTGAGGGTGTAGTGAGTGAGGGTGTATGAGTGAGGGTGTATGAGTGAGGGTGTAGTGAGGGAGGGTGTATGAGGGAGGGTGTAGTGAGTGAGGGTGTAGTGAGTGAGGGTGTATGTGTGAGGGTGTATGAGTGAGGGTGGAATGAGTGAGGGTGTATGAGTGAGGGTGTATGAGTGAGGGTGTAGTGAGGGAGGGTGTAGTGAGTGAGGGTGTAGTGAGGGAGGGTGTATGAGGGAGGGTGTAGTGAGTGAGGGTGCATGAGTGAGGGTGTATGAGTGAGGGTGTAGTGAGTGAGGGTGTATGAGTGAGGGTGTAGTGAGTGAGGGTGTAGTGAGGGAGGGTGTAGTGAGGGAGGGCGTATGAGTGAGGGTGTATGAGTGAGGGTGTAGTGAGGGAGGGTGTAGTGAGTGAGGGTGCAGTGAGGGAGGGTGTATGAGGGAGGGTGTAGTGAGTGAGGGTGTATGAGTGAGGGTGTAGTGAGTGAGGGTGTATGAGTGAGGGTGTATGAGTGAGGGTGTAGTGACGGAGGGTGTAGTGAGTGAGGGTGTAGTGAGGGAGGGTGTATGAGTGAGGGTGTAGTGAGGGAGGGTGTATGAGGGAGGGTGTAGTGAGTGAGGGTGTCGTGAGTGAGGGTGTATGAGTGAGGGTGTATGAGTGAGGGTGTAGTGAGTGAGGGTGTATGAGTGAGGGTGTATGAGGGAGGGTGTAGTGAGGGAGGGTGTAGTGAGTGAGGGTGTAGGGAGGGAGGGTGTATGAGTGAGGGTGTAGTGAGTGAGGGTGTAGTGAGTGAGGGTGTATGAGTGAGGGTGTAGTGAGTGAGGGTGTATGAGTGAGGGTGTATGAGTGAGGGTGTAGTGAGGGAGGGTGTAGTGAGGGAGGGTGTAGTGAGTGAGGGTGTAGTGAGGGAGGGTGTATGAGGGAGGGTGTAGTGAGTGAGGGTGTCGTGAGTGAGGGTGTATGAGTGAGGGTGTATGAGTGAGGGTGTAGTGAGTGAGGGTGTATGAGTGAGGGTGTATGAGTGAGGGTGTAGTGAGGGAGGGTGTAGTGAGTGAGGGTGTAGTGAGGGAGGGTGTATGAGGGAGGGTGTAGTGAGTGAGGGTGTATGAGTGAGGGTGTAGTGAGTGAGGGTGTATGAGTGAGGGTGTATGAGTGAGGGTGTAGTGAGGGTGGGTGTAGTGAGGGAGGGTGTAGTGAGTGAAGGTGTAGTGAGGGAGGGTGTATGAGTGAGGGTCTATGAGTGAGGGTGTAGTGAGGGACGGTGTAGTGAGGGAGGGTGTAGTGAGGGAGGGTGTATGAGTGAGGGTGTAGTGAGTGAGGGTGTCGTGAGTTAGGGTGTATGAGTGAGGGTGTATGAGTGAGGGTGTAGTGAGTGAGGGTGTATGAGTGAGGGTGTATGAGTGAGGGTGTAGTGAGGGAGGGTGTAGTGAGTGAGGGTGTAGTGGGAGGGAGTATGAGGGAGGGTGTAGTGAGTGAGGGTGTATGAGTGAGGGTGTAGTGAGTGAGGGTGTATGAGTGAGGGTGTATGAGTGAGGGTGTAGTGAGGGAGGGTGTAGTGAGGGAGGGTGTAGTGAGTGAGGGTGTTCTGAGGGAGGGTGTATGAGGGAGGGTGTAGTGAGTGAGGGTGTCGTGAGTGAGGGTGTATGAGTGAGGGTGTATGAGTGAGGGTGTAGTGACTGAGGGTGTATGAGTGAGGGTGTATGAGTGAGGGTGTAGTGAGGGAGGGTGTAGTGAGTGAGGGTGTAGAGAGGGAGGGTGTATGAGGGAGGGTGTAGTGAGTGAGGGTGTCGTGAGTGAGGGTGTATGAGTGAGGGTGTATGAGTGAGGGTGTAGTGAGGGAGGGTGCAGTGAGTGAGGGTGTAGTGAGGGAGGCTGTATGAGGGAGGGTGTAGTGAGTGAGGGTGTATGAGTGAGGGTGTAGTGAGTGAGGGTGTATGAGTGAGGGTGTATGAGTGAGGGTGTAGTGAGGGAGGGTGTAGTGAGGGAGGGTGTAGTGAGTGAGGGTGTAGTGAGGGAGGGTGTATGAGTGAGGGTCTATGAGTGAGGGTGTAGTGAGGGAGGGTGTAGTGAGGGAGGGTGTAGTGAGGGAGGGTGTATGAGTGAGGGTGTATGAGTGAGGGTGTAGTGAGTGAGGGTGTATGAGTGAGGGTGTATGAGTGAGGGTGTAGTGAGGGAGGGTGTAGTGAGTGAGGGTGTAGTGGGAGGGTGTATGAGGGAGGGTGTAGTGAGTGAGGGTGTATGAGTGAGGGTGTAGTGAGTGAGGGTGTATGAGTGAGGGTGTATGAGTGAGGGTGTAGTAAGGGAGGGTGTAGTGAGGGAGGGTGTAGTGAGTGAGGGTGTAGTGAGGGAGGGTGTATGAGGGAGGGTGTAGTGAGTGAGGGTGTCGTGAGTGAGGGTGTATGAGTGAGGGTGTATGAGTGAGGGTGTAGTGACTGAGGGTGTATGAGTGAGGGTGTATGAGTGAGGGTGTAGTGAGGGAGGGTGTAGTGAGTGAGGGTGTAGAGAGGGAGGGTGTATGAGTGAGGGTGTAGTGAGTGAGGGTGTAGTGAGGGAGGGTGTATGAGGGAGGGTGTAGTGAGTGAGGGTGTAGTGAGTGAGGGTGTATGTGTGAGGGTGTATGAGTGAGGGTGGAGTGAGTGAGGGTGTATGAGTGAGGGTGTATGAGTGAGGGTGTAGTGAGGGAGGGTGTAGTGAGTGAGGGTGTAGTGAGGGAGGGTGTATGAGGGAGGGTGTAGTGAGTGAGGGTGCATGAGTGAGGGTGTATGAGTGAGGGTGTATGAGTGAGGGTGTAGTGAGGGAGGGTGTAGTGAGGGAGGGTGTAGTGAGTGAGGGTGAAGTGAGGGAGGGTGTATGAGTGAGGGTGTAGTGAGTGAGGGTGTCGTGAGTGAGGGTGTCGTGAGTGAGGGTATATGAGTGAGGGTGTAGTGAGTGAGGGTGTATGAGTGAGGGTGTATGAGTGAGGGTGTAGTGAGGGAGGGTGTAGTGAGTGAGGGTGTAGTGAGGGAGGGTGTATGAGGGAGGGTGTAGTGAGTGAGGGTGTATGAGTGAGGGTGTAGTGAGTGAGGGTGTATGAGTGAGGGTGTATGAGTGAGGGTGTAGTGAGGGAGGGTGTAGTGAGGGAGGGTGTAGTGAGTGAGGGTGTAGTGAGGGAGGGTGTATGAGGGAGGGTGTAGTGAGTGAGGGTGTCGTGAGTGAGGGTGTATGAGTGTGGGTGTATGAGTGAGGGTGTAGTGACTGAGGGTGTATGAGTGAGGGTGTATGAGTGAGGGTGTAGTGAGGGAGGGTGTAGTGAGTGAGGGTGTAGTGAGGGAGGGTGTATGAGGGAGGGTGTAGTGAGTGAGGGTGTATGAGTGAGGGTGTAGTGAGTGAGGGTGTATGAGTGAGGGTGCATGAGTGAGGGTGTAGTGAGGGAGGGTGTAGTGAGGGAGGGTGCAGTGAGTGAGGGTGTAGTGAGGGAGGGTGTATGAGGGAGGGTGTAGTGAGTGAGGGTGTCGTGAGTGAGGGTGTATGAGTGAGGGTGTATGAGTGAGGGTGTAGTGAGTGAGGGTGTATGAGTGAGGGTGTATGAGTGAGGGTGTAGTGAGGGAGGGTGTAGTGAGTGAGGGTGTAGTGAGGGAGGGTGTATGAGCGAGGGTGTAGTGAGTGAGGGTGTATGAGTGAGGGTGTAGTGAGTGAGGGTGTATGAGTGAGGGTGTATGAGTGAGGGTGTAGTGAGGGAGGGTGTAGTGAGTGAGGGTGTAGTGAGGGAGGGTGTATGAGTGAGGGTGTATGAGTGAGGGTGTAGTGAGGGAGGGTGTAGTGAGTGAGGGTGTAGTGAGTGAGGGTGTAGTGAGGGAGGGTGTATGAGGGAGGGTGCAGTGAGTGAGGGTGTATGAGTGAGGGTGTATGAGTGAGGGTGTATGAGTGAGGGTGTAGTGAGTGAGGGTGTATGAGTGAGGGTGTATGAGTGAGGGTGTAGTGAGGGAGGGTGTAGTGAGTGAGGGTGTTGTGAGGGAGGGTGTATGAGGGAGGGTGTAGTGAGTGAGGGTGTATGAGTGAGGGTGTAGTGAATGAGGGTGTATGAGTGAGGGTGTATGAGTGAGGGTGTAGTGAGGGAGGGAGTAGTGAGGGAGGGTGTAGTGAGTGAGGGTGTAGTGAGGGAGGGTGTATGAGTGAGGGTGTATGAGTGAGGGTGTAGTGAGGGAGGGTGTAGTGAGGGAGGGTGTAGTGAGTGAGGGTGTAGTGAGGGAGGGTGTATGAGGGAGGGTGTAGTGAGTGAGGGTGTAGTGAGTGAGGGTGTAGTGAGTGAGGGTGTCGTGAGTGAGGGTGTATGAGTGAGGGTGTAGTGAGTGAGGGTGTATGAGGGAGGGTGTAGTGAGTGAGGGTGTAGTGAGTGAGGGTGTAGTGAGTGAGGGTGTATGAGTGAGGGTGTATGATTGAGGGTGTAGTGAGGGAGGGTGTAGTGAGGGAGAGTGTAGTGAGTGAGGGTGTAGTGAGTGAGGGTCTAGTGAGGGAGGGTGTATGAGGGAGGGTGTAGTGAGGGAGGGTGTTGTGAGTGAGGGTGTAGTGAGTGAGGATGTAGTGAGTGAGGGTGTATGAGTGAGGGTGCAGTGAGGGAGGGTGTATGAGTGAGGGTGTAGTGAGTGAGTGTGTAGTGAGTGAGGGTGTATGAGTGAGGGTGTAGTGAGTGAGGGTGTATGAGTGAGGGTGTATGAGGAGGGTGTAGTGAGGGAGGGTGTATGAGGGAGGGTGTAGTGAGTGAGGGTGTAGTGAGTGAGGGTGTATGTGTGAGGGTGTATGCGTGAGGGTGGAGTGAGTGAGGGTGTATGAGTGAGGGTGTATGAGTGAGGGTGTAGTGAGGGAGGGTGTAGTGAGTGAGGGTGTAGTGAGGGAGGGTGTATGAGGGAGGGTGTAGTGAGTGAGGGTGCATGAGTGAGGGTGTATGAGTGAGGGTGTAGTGAGTGAGGGTGTATGAGTGAGGGTGTAGTGAGTGAGAGTGTAGTGAGGGAGGGTGTAGTGAGGGAGGGCGTATGAGTGAGGGTGTATGAGTGAGGGTGTAGTGAGGGAGGGTGTAGTGAGTGAGGGTGCAGTGAGGGAGGGTGTATGAGGGAGGGTATAGTGAGTGAGGGTGTATGAGTGAGGGTGTAGTGAGTGAGGGTGTATGAGTGAGGGTGTATGAGTGAGGGTGTAGTGAGTGAGGGTGTAGTGAGGGAGGGTGTATGAGGGAGGGTGTAGTGAGTGAGGGTGTCGTGAGTGAGGGTGTATGAGTGAGGGTGTATGAGTGAGGGTGTAGTGAGTGAGGGTGTATGAGTGAGGGTGTATGAGTGAGGGTGTAGTGAGGGAGGGTGTAGTGAGTGAGGGTGTAGGGAGGGAGTGTATATGAGTGAGGGTGTAGTGAGTGAGGGTGTAGTGAGTGAGGGTGTATGAGTGAGGGTGTAGTGAGTGAGGGTGTATGAGTGAGGGTGTATGAGTGAGGGTGTAGTGAGGGAGGGTGTAGTGAGGGAGGGTGTAGTGAGTGAGGGTGTAGTGAGGGAGGGTGTATGAGGGAGGGTGTAGTGAGTGAGGGTGTCGTGAGTGAGGGTGTATGAGTGAGGGTGTATGAGTGAGGGTGTAGTGAGGGAGGGTGTAGTGAGTGAGGGTGTAGGGAGGGAGGGTGTATGAGTGAGGGTGTAGTGAGTGAGGGTGTAGTGAGTGAGGGTGTATGAGTGAGGGTGTAGTGAGTGAGGGTGTATGAGTGAGGGTGTATGAGTGAGGGTGTAGTGAGGGAGGGTGTAGTGAGTGAGGGTGTAGTGAGGGAGGGTGTATGAGGGAGCGTGTAGTGAGTGAGGGTGTAGTGAGTGAGGGTGTATGTGTGAGGGTGTATGAGTGAGGGTGGAGTGAGTGAGGGTGTATGAGTGAGGGTGTATGAGTGAGGGTGTAGTGAGGGAGGGTGTAGTGAGTGAGGGTGTAGGGAGGGAGGGTGTATGAGTGAGGGTGTAGTGAGTGAGGGTGTAGTGAGTGAGGGTGTATGAGTGAGGGTGTAGTGAGTGAGGGTGTATGAGTGAGGGTGTATGAGTGAGGGTGTAGTGAGGGAGGGTGTAGTGAGTGAGGGTGTAGTGAGGGAGGGTGTATGAGGGAGCGTGTAGTGAGTGAGGGTGTAGTGAGTGAGGGTGTATGTGTGAGGGTGTATGAGTGAGGGTGGAGTGAGTGAGGGTGTATGAGTGAGGGTGTATGAGTGAGGGTGTAGTGAGGGAGGGTGTAGTGAGTGAGGGTGTAGTGAGTGAGGGTGTATGAGTGAGGGTGTAGTGAGTGAGGGTGTATGAGTGAGGGTGTATGAGTGAGGGTGTAGTGAGGGAGGGTGTAGTGAGTGAGGGTGTTGTGAGGGAGGGTGTATGAGGGAGGGTGTAGTGAGTGAGGGTGTATGAGTGAGGGTGTAGTGAATGAGGGTGTATGAGTGAGGGTGTATGAGTGAGGGTGTAGTGAGGGAGGGAGTAGTGAGGGAGGGTGTAGTGAGTGAGGGTGTAGTGAGGGAGGGTGTATGAGTGAGGGTGTATGAGTGAGGGTGTAGTGAGGGAGGGTGTAGTGAGGGAGGGTGTAGTGAGTGAGGGTGTAGTGAGGGAGGGTGTATGAGGGAGGGTGTAGTGAGTGAGGGTGTAGTGAGTGAGGGTGTAGTGAGTGAGGGTGTCGTGAGTGAGGGTGTATGAGTGAGGGTGTAGTGAGTGAGGGTGTATGAGGGAGGGTGTAGTGAGTGAGGGTGTAGTGAGTGAGGGTGTAGTGAGTGAGGGTGTATGAGTGAGGGTGTATGATTGAGGGTGTAGTGAGGGAGGGTGTAGTGAGGGAGAGTGTAGTGAGTGAGGGTGTAGTGAGTGAGGGTCTAGTGAGGGAGGGTGTATGAGGGAGGGTGTAGTGAGGGAGGGTGTTGTGAGTGAGGGTGTAGTGAGTGAGGATGTAGTGAGTGAGGGTGTATGAGTGAGGGTGCAGTGAGGGAGGGTGTATGAGTGAGGGTGTAGTGAGTGAGTGTGTAGTGAGTGAGGGTGTATGAGTGAGGGTGTAGTGAGTGAGGGTGTATGAGTGAGGGTGTATGAGGAGGGTGTAGTGAGGGAGGGTGTATGAGGGAGGGTGTAGTGAGTGAGGGTGTAGTGAGTGAGGGTGTATGTGTGAGGGTGTATGCGTGAGGGTGGAGTGAGTGAGGGTGTATGAGTGAGGGTGTATGAGTGAGGGTGTAGTGAGGGAGGGTGTAGTGAGTGAGGGTGTAGTGAGGGAGGGTGTATGAGGGAGGGTGTAGTGAGTGAGGGTGCATGAGTGAGGGTGTATGAGTGAGGGTGTAGTGAGTGAGGGTGTATGAGTGAGGGTGTAGTGAGTGAGAGTGTAGTGAGGGAGGGTGTAGTGAGGGAGGGCGTATGAGTGAGGGTGTATGAGTGAGGGTGTAGTGAGGGAGGGTGTAGTGAGTGAGGGTGCAGTGAGGGAGGGTGTATGAGGGAGGGTATAGTGAGTGAGGGTGTATGAGTGAGGGTGTAGTGAGTGAGGGTGTATGAGTGAGGGTGTATGAGTGAGGGTGTAGTGAGTGAGGGTGTAGTGAGGGAGGGTGTATGAGGGAGGGTGTAGTGAGTGAGGGTGTCGTGAGTGAGGGTGTATGAGTGAGGGTGTATGAGTGAGGGTGTAGTGAGTGAGGGTGTATGAGTGAGGGTGTATGAGTGAGGGTGTAGTGAGGGAGGGTGTAGTGAGTGAGGGTGTAGGGAGGGAGTGTATATGAGTGAGGGTGTAGTGAGTGAGGGTGTAGTGAGTGAGGGTGTATGAGTGAGGGTGTAGTGAGTGAGGGTGTATGAGTGAGGGTGTATGAGTGAGGGTGTAGTGAGGGAGGGTGTAGTGAGGGAGGGTGTAGTGAGTGAGGGTGTAGTGAGGGAGGGTGTATGAGGGAGGGTGTAGTGAGTGAGGGTGTCGTGAGTGAGGGTGTATGAGTGAGGGTGTATGAGTGAGGGTGTAGTGAGGGAGGGTGTAGTGAGTGAGGGTGTAGGGAGGGAGGGTGTATGAGTGAGGGTGTAGTGAGTGAGGGTGTAGTGAGTGAGGGTGTATGAGTGAGGGTGTAGTGAGTGAGGGTGTATGAGTGAGGGTGTATGAGTGAGGGTGTAGTGAGGGAGGGTGTAGTGAGTGAGGGTGTAGTGAGGGAGGGTGTATGAGGGAGCGTGTAGTGAGTGAGGGTGTAGTGAGTGAGGGTGTATGTGTGAGGGTGTATGAGTGAGGGTGGAGTGAGTGAGGGTGTATGAGTGAGGGTGTATGAGTGAGGGTGTAGTGAGGGAGGGTGTAGTGAGTGAGGGTGTAGGGAGGGAGGGTGTATGAGTGAGGGTGTAGTGAGTGAGGGTGTAGTGAGTGAGGGTGTATGAGTGAGGGTGTAGTGAGTGAGGGTGTATGAGTGAGGGTGTATGAGTGAGGGTGTAGTGAGGGAGGGTGTAGTGAGTGAGGGTGTAGTGAGGGAGGGTGTATGAGGGAGCGTGTAGTGAGTGAGGGTGTAGTGAGTGAGGGTGTATGTGTGAGGGTGTATGAGTGAGGGTGGAGTGAGTGAGGGTGTATGAGTGAGGGTGTATGAGTGAGGGTGTAGTGAGGGAGGGTGTAGTGAGTGAGGGTGTAGTGAGGGAGGGTGTATGAGGGAGGGTGTAGTGAGTGAGGGTGCATGAGTGAGGGTGTATGAGTGAGGGTGTATGAGTGAGGGTGTAGTGAGGGAGGGTGTAGTGAGGGAGGGTGTAGTGAGTGAGGGTGTAGTGAGGGAGGGTGTATGAGTGAGGGTGTAGTGAGTGAGGGTGTCGTGAGTGAGGGTGTATGAGTGAGGGTGTATGAGTGAGGGTGTAGTGAGTGAGGGTGTATGAGTGAGGGTGTATGAGTGAGGGTGTAGTGAGGGAGGGTGTAGTGAGTGAGGGTGTAGTGAGGGAGGGTGTATGAGGGAGGGTGTAGTGAGTGAGGGTGTATGAGTGAGGGTGTAGTGAGTGAGGGTGTATGAGTGAGGGTGTATGAGTCAGGGTGTAGTGAGGGAGGGTGTAGTGAGGGAGGGTGTAGTGAGTGAGGGTGTAGTGAGGGAGGGTGTATGAGGGAGGGTGTAGTGAGTGAGGGTGTCGTGAGTGAGGGTGTATGCGTGAGGGTGTATGAGTGAGGGTGTAGTGACTGAGGGTGTATGAGTGAGGGTGTATGAGTGAGGGTGTAGTGAGGGAGGGTGTAGTGAGTGAGGGTGTAGGGAGGGAGGGTGTATGAGTGAGGGTGTAGTGAGTGAGGGTGTAGTGAGTGAGGGTGTATGAGTGAGGGTGTAGTGAGTGAGGGTGTATGAGTGAGGGTGTATGAGTGAGGGTGTAGTGAGGGAGGGTGTAGTGAGTGAGGGGGTAGTGAGGGAGGGTGTATGAGGGAGGGTGTAGTGAGTGAGGGTGTAGTGAGTGAGGGTGTATGTGTGAGGGTGTATGAGTGAGGGTGGAGTGAGTGAGGGTGTATGAGTGAGGGTGTATGAGTGAGGGTGTAGTGAGGGAGGGTGTAGTGAGTGAGGGTGTAGTGAGGGAGGGTGTATGAGGGAGGGTGTAGTGAGTGAGGGTGCATGAGTGAGGGTGTATGAGTGAGGGTGTAGTGAGTGAGGGTGTATGAGTGAGGGTGTAGTGAGTGAGGGTGTAGTGAGTGAGGGTGTATAAGGGAGGGTGTAGTGAGTGAGGGTGTATGAGTGAGGGTGTAGTGAGGGAGGGTGTTGTGAGTGAGGGTGTAGTGAGTGAGGGTGTATGAGTGAGGGTGTATGAGTGAGGGTGTAGTGAGGGCCGGTGTATGAGTGAGGGTGTAGTGAGTGAGGGTGTAGTGAGTGAGGGTGTATGAGGGAGGGTGTAGTGAGGGAGGGTGTATGAGTGAGGGTGTAGTGAGTGAGGGTGTAGTGAGTGAGGGTGTATGAGTGAGGGTGTAGTGAGTGAGGGTGTATGAGTGAGGGTGTATGATTGAGGGTGTAGTGAGGGAGGGTGTAGTGAGGGAGGGTGTAGTGAGTGAGGGTGTAGTGAGGGAGGGTGTATGAGGGAGGGTGTAGTGAGTGAGGGTGTAGTGAGAGGGTGAATGAGTGAGGGAGTATGAGTGAGGGTGTAGTGAGTGAGGGTGTATGAGTGAGGGTGTATGAGTGAGGGTGTAGTGAGGGAGGGTGTAGTGAGTGAGGGTGTAGGGAGGGAGGGTGTATGAGGGAGGGTGTAGTGAGTGAAGGTGTATGAGTGAGGGTGTATGAGTGAGGGTGTAGTGAGTGAGGGTGTATGAGTGAGGGTGTAGTGAGGGTGTAGTGAGGGAGGGTGTATGAGGGAGGGTGTAGTGAGTGAGGGTGTAGTGAGGGAGGGTGTTGTGAGTGAGGGTGTAGTGAGTGAGGGTGTATGAGTGAGGGTGTATGAGTGAGGGTGTAGTGAGTGAGGGTGTATGAGTGAGGGTGTATGAGTGAGGGTGTAGTGAGTGAGGGTGTATGAGTGAGGTTGTAGTGAGTGAGGGTGTATGAGTGAGAGTGTAGTGAGGAAGGGTGTAGTGAGTGAGGGTGTATGAGTGAGGGTGTAGTGAGGGAGAGTGTAGTGAGTGAGGGTGTATGAGTGAGGGTGTAGTGAGGGAGGGTGTAGTGAGTGAGGGTGTATGAGTGAGGGTGTTGTGAGGGAGGGTGTAGTGAGTGAGAGTGTAGTGAGAAAGGGTGTAGTGAGTGAGGGTGTATGAGTGAGGGTGTAGTGAGGGAGGGTGTATGAGTGAGGGTGTATGAGTGAGGGTGTAGTGAGTGAGGGTGTATGAGTGAGGTTGTAGTGAGTGAGGGTGTATGAGTGAGAGTGTAGTGAGGAAGGGTGTAGTGAGTGAGGGTGTATGAGTGAGGCTGTAGTGAGGGAGAGTGTAGTGAGTGAGGGTGTATGAGTGAGGGTGTAGTGAGGGAGGGTGTAGTGAGTGAGGGTGTATGAGTGAGGGTGTTGTGAGGGAGGGTGTAGTGAGTGAGAGTGTAGTGAGAAAGGGTGTAGTGAGTGAGGGTGTATGAGTGAGGGTGTAGTGAGGGAGCTTGTAGTGAGTGAGGGTGTATGAGTGAGAGTGTAGTGAGGAAGGGTGTAGTGAGTGAGGGTTTATGAGTGAGGGTGTAGTGAGGGAGGGTGTAGTGAGTGAGGGTGTATGAGTGAGAGTGTAGTGAGGGAGGGTGTAGTGAGGGAGGGTGTATGAGGGAGGGTGCAGTGAGTGAGGGTGTAGTGAGTGAGGGTGTAGTGAGGGAGGGTGTATGAGGGAGGGTGTAGTGAGTGAGGGTGTAGTGAGTGAGGGTGTAGTGAGGGAGTGTGTATGAGGGAGGGTGTAGTGAGTGAGGGTGTAGTGAGTGAGGGCGTATTGAGGGAGGGTGTAGTGAGTGAGGGTGTAGTGAGTGAGGGTGTAGTGAGTGAGGGTGTATGAGTGAGGGTGTAGGGAGGGAGGGTGTATGAGTGAGGGTGTAGTGAGTGAGGGTGTAGTGAGTGAGGGTGTATGAGGGAGGGTGTAGTGAGTGAGGGTGCATGAGTGAGGGTGTATGAGTGAGGGTGTAGTGAGTGAGGGTGTAGTGAGGGAGGGTGTATGAGGGAGGGTGTAGTGAGTGAGGGTGTATGAGTGAGGGTGTAGTGAGTGAGGGTGTATGAGTGAGGGTGTATGAGTGAGGGTGTAGTGAGGGAGGGTGTAGTGAGGGAGGGTGTAGTGAGTGAGGGTGTAGTGAGGGAGGGTGTATGAGTGAGGGTGTATGAGTGAGGGTGTAGTGAGGGAGGGTGTAGTGAGGGAGGGTGTAGTGAGTGAGGGTGTAGTGAGGGAGGGTGTATGAGGGAGGGTGTAGTGAGTGAGGGTGTCGTGAGTGAGGGTGTATGAGTGAGGGTGTATGAGTGAGGGTGTATGAGTGAGGGTGTATGAGTGAGGGTGTAGTGAGGGAGGGTGTAGTGAGTGAGGGTGTAGTGAGGGAGGGTGTATGAGGGAGGGTGTAGTGAGTGAGGGTGTATGAGTGAGGGTGTAGTGAGTGAGGGTGTATGAGTGAGGGTGTATGAGTGAGGGTGTAGTGAGGGAGGGTGTAGTGAGTGAGGGTGTATGAGTGAGGGTGTAGTGAGTGAGGGTGTATGAGTGAGAGTGTAGTGAGGAAGGGTGCAGTGAGTGAGGGTGTATGAGTGAGGGTGTATGAGTGAGGGTGTATGAGTGAGGGTGTAGTGAGGGAGGGTGTAGTGAGTGAGGGTGTATGAGTGAGGGTGTTGTGAGGGAGGGTGTAGTGAGTGAGAGTGTAGTGAGGGAGGGTGTATGAGGGAGGGTGTTGTGAGTGAGGGTGTAGTGAGTGAGGGTGTATGAGTGAGGGTGTATGAGTGAGGGTGTAGTGAGGGAGGGTGTATGAGTGAGGGTGTAGTGAGTGAGGGAGTAGTGAGTGAGGGTGTATGAGTGAGGTTGTAGTGAGTGAGGGTGTATGAGTGAGAGTGTAGTGAGGAAGGGTGCAGTGAGTGAGGGTGTATGAGTGAGGGTGTAGTGAGGGAGAGTGTAGTGAGTGAGGGTGTATGAGTGAGGGTGTAGTGAGGGAGGGTGTAGTGAGTGAGGGTGTATGAGTGAGGGTGTTGTGAGGGGGGGGGAATTAATGAGTGAGAGTGTAGTGAGAAAGGGTGTAGTGAGTGAGGGTGTATGAGTGAGGGTGTAGTGAGGGAGCGTGTAGTGAGTGAGGGTGTATGAGTGAGAGTGTAGTGAGGGAGGGTGTAGTGAGGGAGGGTGTATGAGGGAGGGTGCAGTGAGTGAGGGTGTAGTGAGTGAGGGTGTAGTGAGGGAGGGTGTATGAGGGAGGGTGTAGTGAGTGAGGGTGTAGTGAGTGAGGGTGTAGTGAGGGAGGGTGTATGAGGGAGGGTGTAGTGAGTGAGGGTGTAGTGAGTGTGGGTGTAGTGAGTGAGGGCGTATTGAGGGAGGGTGTAGTGAGTGAGCGTGTAGTGAGTGAGGGTGTAGTGAGTGAGGGTGTATGAGTGAGGGTGTAGGGAGGGAGGGTGTATGAGTGAGGGTGTAGTGAGTGAGGGTGTATGAGTGAGGGTGTATGAGTGAGGGTGTAGTGAGGGAGGGTGTAGTGAGTGAGGGTGTAGTGAGGGAGGGTGTATGAGGGAGGGTGTAGTGAGTGAGGGTGTATGAGTGAGGGTGTAGTGAGTGAGGGTGTATGAGTGAGGGTGTATGAGTGAGGGTGTAGTGAGGGAGGGTGTAGTGAGGGAGGGTGTAGTGAGTGAGGGTGTAGTGAGGGAGGGTGTATGAGTGAGGGTGTATGAGTGAGGGTGTAGTGAGGGAGGGTGTAGTGAGGGAGGGTGTAGTGAGTGAGGGTGTAGTGAGGGAGGGTGTATGAGGGAGGGTGTAGTGAGTGAGGGTGTCGTGAGTGAGGGTGTATGAGTGAGGGTGTATGAGTAAGGGTGTAGTGAGTGAGGGTGTATGAGTGAGGGTGTATGAGTGAGGGTGTAGTGAGGGAGGGTGTAGTGAGTGAGGGTGTAGTGAGGGAGGGTGTATGAGGGAGGGTGTAGTGAGTGAGGGTGTATGAGTGAGGGTGTAGTGAGTGAGGGTGTATGAGTGAGGGTGTATGAGTGAGGGTGTAGTGAGGGAGGGTGTAGTGAGTGAGGGTGTAGGGAGGGAGGGTGTATGAGTGAGGGTGTAGTGAGTGAGGGGGTAGTGAGTGAGGGTGTATGAGTGAGGGTGTAGTGAGTGAGGGTGTATGAGTGAGGGTGTATGAGTGAGGGTGTAGTGAGGGAGGGTGTAGTGAGGGAGGGTGTAGTGAGTGAGGGTGTAGTGAGGGAGGGTGTATGAGGGAGGGTGTAGTGAGTGAGGGTGTCGTGAGTGAGGGTGTATGAGTGAGAGTGTATGAGTGAGGGTGTAGTGAGTGAGGGTGTATGAGTGAGGGTGTAGTGAGGGAGGGTGTAGTGAGTGAGGGTGTAGTGAGGGAGGGTGTATGAGGGAGGGTGTAGTGAGTGAGGGTGTATGAGTGAGGGTGTAGTGAGTGAGGGTGTATGAGTGAGGTTGTATGAGTGAGGGTGTAGTGAGGGAGAGTGTAGTGAGGGAGGGTGTAGTGAGTGAGGGTGTAGTGAGGGAGGGTGTATGAGGGAGGGTGTCGTGAGTGAGGGTGTAGTGAGTGAGGGTGTAGTGAGTGAGGGTGTATGAGTGAGGGTGTAGTGAGGAAGGGTGTATGAGGGAGGGTGTTGTGAGTGAGGATGTAGTGAGTGAGGGTGTAGTGAGGGAGGGTGTAGTGATTGAGGGTGTAGTGAGGGAGGGTGTATGAGGGAGGGTGTAGTGAGTGAGGGTGTAGTGAGTGAGGGTGTAGTGAGGGAGGGTGTATGAGGGAGGGTGTAGTGAGGGAGGGTGTTGTGAGTGAGGGTGTAGTGAGTGAGGGTGTAGTGAGTGAGGGTGTATGAGTGAGGGTGCAGTGAGGGAGGGTGTATGAGTGAGGGTGTAGTGAGTGAGTGTGTAGTGAGTGAGGGTGTATGAGTGAGGGTGTAGTGAGTGAGGGTGTATGAGTGAGGGTGTATGAGTGAGGGTGTAGTGAGGGAGGGTGTATGAGGGAGGGTGTAGTGAGTGAGGGTGTAGTGAGTGAGGGTGTATGAGTGAGGGTGTATGAGTGAGGGTGTAGTGAGGGAGGGTGTAGTGAGTGAGGGTGTAGTGAGTGAGGGTGTATGAGTGAGGGTGTATGAGTGAGGGTGTAGTGAGGGAGCCTGTAGTGAGTGAGGGTGTAGTGAGTGAGGGTGTATGAGTGAGGGTGTATGAGTGAGGGTGTAGTGAGGGAGGGTGTAGTGAGTGAGGGTGTAGTGAGTGAGGGTGTATGAGGGAGGGTGTAGTGAGTGAGGGTGTATGAGTGAGGGTGTATGAGTGAGGGTGTAGTGAGGGAGGGTGTAGTGAGTGAGGGTGTAGTGAGTGAGGGTGTATGAGGGAGGGTGTAGTGAGTGAGGGTGCATGAGTGAGGGTGTATGAGTGAGGGTGTAGTGAGTGAGGGTGTATGAGTGAGGGTGTAGTGAGTGAGGGTGTAGTGAGTGAGGGTGTATGAGGGAGGGTGTAGTGAGTGAGGGTGTATGAGTGAGGGTGTAGTGAGGGAGGGTGTTGTGAGTGAGGGTGTAGTGAGTGAGGGTGTAGTGAGTGAGGGTGTATGAGTGAGGGTGTATGAGTGAGGGTGTATGAGTGAGGGTGTAGTGAGGGTGGGTGTATGAGTGAGGGTGTATGAGTGAGGGTGTATGACTGAGGGTGTAGTGAGGGAGGGTGTAGTGAGGGAGGGTGTAGTGAGTGAGGGTGTAGTGAGGGAGGGTGTATGAGGGAGGATGTAGTGAGTGAGGGTGTAGTGAGAGGGTGAATGAGTGAGGGAGTATGAGTGAGGGTGTAGTGAGTGAGGGTGTATGAGTGAGGGTGTATGAGTGAGGGTGTAGTGAGGGAGGGTGTAGTGAGTGAGGGTGTAGTGAGGGAGGGTGTATGAGGGAGGGTGTAGTGAGTGAAGGTGTATGAGTGAGGGTGTATGAGTGAGGGTGTAGTGAGTGAGGGTGTATGACTGAGGGTGTAGTGAGTGAGGGTGTAGTGAGGGAGGGTGTATGAGGGAGGGTGTAGTGAGTGAGGGTGTAGTGAGGGAGGTTGTTGTGAGTGAGGGTGTAGTGAGTGAGGGTGTATGAGTGAGGGTGTATGAGTGAGGGTGTAGTGAGGGAGGGTGTATGACTGAGGGTGTAGTGAGTGAGGGTGTAGTGAGGGAGGGTGTATGAGGGAGGGTGTAGTGAGTGAGGGTGTAGTGAGGGAGGGTGTTGTGAGTGAGGGTGTAGTGAGTGAGGGTGTATGAGTGAGGGTGTATGAGTGAGGGTGTAGTGAGGGAGGGTGTATGAGTGAGGGTGTAGTGAGTGAGGGTGTATGAGTGAGGTTGTAGTGAGTGAGGGTGTATGAGTGAGAGTGTAGTGAGGAAGGGTGTAGTGAGTGAGGGTGTATGAGTGAGGGTGTAGTGAGGGAGGGTGTAGTGAGTGAGGGTGTATGAGTGAGGGTGTAGTGAGGGAGGGTGTAGTGAGTGAGGGTGTATGAGTGAGGGTGTTGTGAGGGAGGGTGTAGTGAGTGAGAGTGTAGTGAGAAAGGGTGTAGTGAGTGAGGGTGTATGAGTGAGGGTGTAGTGAGGGAGCGTGTAGTGAGTGAGGGTGTAAGAGTGAGAGTGTAGTGAGGAAGGGTGTAGTGAGTGAGGGTTTATGAGTGAGGGTGTAGTGAGGGAGGGTGTAGTGAGTGAGGGTGTATGAGTGAGAGTGTAGTGAGGGAGGGTGTAGTGAGGGAGGGTGTATGAGGGAGGGTGCAGTGAGTGAGGGTGTAGTGAGTGAGGGTGTAGTGAGGGAGGGTGTATGAGGGAGGGTGTAGTGAGTGATGGTGTAGTGAGTGAGGGTGTAGTGAGTGAGGGTGTATTGAGGGAGGGTGTAGTGAGTGAGGGTGTAGTGAGGGAGGGTGTATGAGTGAGGGTGTAGTGAGTGAGGGTGTAGTGAGTGAGGGTGTATTGAGGGAGGGTGTAGTGAGTGAGGGTGTAGTGAGTGAGGGTGTATGAGTGAGGATGTAGTGACGGAGGGTGTATGAGGGAGGGTGTAGTGAGTGAGGATGTAGTGAGGGAGGGTGTAGTGAGTGAGGGTGTAGTGAGTGAGGGTGTAGTGATTGAGGGTGTAGTGAGGGAGGGTGTATGAGGGAGGGTGTAGTGAGTGAGGGTGTAGTGAGTGAGGGTGTAGTGAGGGAGGGTGTATGAGGGAGGGTGTAGTGAGGGAGGGTGTTGTGATTGAGGGTGTAGTGAGTGAGGGTGTAGTGAGTGAGGGTGTATGAGTGAGGGTGTAGGGAGGGAGGGTGTATGAGTGAGGGTGTAGTGAGTGAGGGTGTAGTGAGTGAGGGTGTTTGAGTGAGGGTGTAGTTAGTGAGGGTGTATGAGTGAGGGTGTAGTGAGGGAGGGTGTAGTGAGGGAGGGTGTAGTGAGTGAGGGTGTAGTGAGGGAGGGTGTATGAGGGAGGGTGTAGTGAGTGAGGGTGTATGAGTGAGGGTGTATGAGTGAGGTTGTAGTGAGTGAGGGTGTATGAGTGAGGGTGTATGAGTGAGGGTGTAGTGAGGGAGGGTGTAGTGAGTGAGGGTGTAGTGAGGGAGGGTGTATGAGGGAGGGTGTAGTGAGTGAGGGTGTATGAGTGAGGGTGTTGTGAGTGAGGGTGTAGTGAGGGAGGGTGTATGAGTGAGGGTGTAGTGAGGGAGGGTGTTGTGAGTGAGGGTGTTTTGAGTGAGGCTGTATGAGTGAGGGTGTATGAGTGAGGGTGTAGTGAGTGAGGGTGTAGTGAGTGAGGGAGTATGAGTGAGGGTGTAGTGAGGGAGGGTGTATGAGTGAGGGTGTAGTGAGTGAGGGTGTAGTGAGTGAGGGTGTATGAGTGAGGGTGTAGTGAGGGAGGGTGTAGTGAGGGAGGGTGTAGTGAGTGAGGGTGTAGTGAGTGAGGGTGTATGAGTGAGGGTGTATCAGTGAGGGTGTAGTGAGGGAGGGTGTAGTGAGTGAGGGTGTAGTGAGGGGGGGGTGTATGAGGGAGGGTGTAGTGAGTGAGGGTGTAGTGAGTGAGGGTGTATGAGTGAGGGTGTATGAGTGAGGGTGTAGTGAGTGAGGGTGTATGAGTGAGGGTGTATGAGTGAGGGTGTAGTGAGGGAGGGTGTAGTGAGTGAGGGTGTAGTGAGGGAGGGTGTATGAGGGAGGGTGTAGTGAGTGAGGGTGTATGAGTGAGGGTGTATGAGTGAGGGTGTAGTGAGTGAGGGTGTATGAGAGAGGGTGTAGTGAGTGAGGGTGTAGTGAGGGAGGGTGTAGTGAGTGAGGGTGTAGTGAGTGAGGGTGTATGAGTGAGGGTGTAGTGAGGGAGGGTGTTGTGAGTGAGGGTGTAGTGAGTGAGGGTGTAGTGAGTGAGGGTGTAGTGAGGGAGGGTGTAGTGAGGGAGGGTGTGGTGAGGGAGGGTGTATGAGTGAGGGTGTAGTGAGTGAGGGTGTATGAGTGAGGGTGTATGAGTGAGGGTGTAGTGAGTGAGGGTGTATGAGTGAGGGTGTATGAGTGAGGGCGTAGTGAGGGAGGGTGTAGTGAGGGAGGGTGTATGAGGGAGGGTGTAGTGAGTGATGGTGTAGTGAGTGAGGGTGTAGTGAGTGAGGGTGTATTGAGGGAGGGTGTAGTGAGTGAGGGTGTAGTGAGGGAGGGTGTATGAGTGAGGGTGTAGTGAGTGAGGGTGTAGTGAGTGAGGGTGTATTGAGGGAGGGTGTAGTGAGTGAGGGTGTAGTGAGTGAGGGTGTATGAGTGAGGATGTAGTGACGGAGGGTGTATGAGGGAGGGTGTAGTGAGTGAGGATGTAGTGAGGGAGGGTGTAGTGAGTGAGGGTGTAGTGAGTGAGGGTGTAGTGATTGAGGGTGTAGTGAGGGAGGGTGTATGAGGGAGGGTGTAGTGAGTGAGGGTGTAGTGAGTGAGGGTGTAGGGAGGGAGGGTGTATGAGTGAGGGTGTAGTGAGGGAGCGTGTAGTGAGTGAGGGTGTATGAGTGAGAGTGTAGTGAGGAAGGGTGTAGTGAGTGAGGGTTTATGAGTGAGGGTGTAGTGAGGGAGGGTGTAGTGAGTGAGGGTGTATGAGTGAGAGTGTAGTGAGGGAGGGTGTAGTGAGGGAGGGTGTATGAGGGAGGGTGCAGTGAGTGAGGGTGTAGTGAGTGAGGGTGTAGTGAGGGAGGGTGTATGAGGGAGGGTGTAGTGAGTGATGGTGTAGTGAGTGAGGGTGTAGTGAGTGAGGGTGTATTGAGGGAGGGTGTAGTGAGTGAGGGTGTAGTGAGGGAGGGTGTATGAGTGAGGGTGTAGTGAGTGAGGGTGTAGTGAGTGAGGGTGTATTGAGGGAGGGTGTAGTGAGTGAGGGTGTAGTGAGTGAGGGTGTATGAGTGAGGATGTAGTGACGGAGGGTGTATGAGGGAGGGTGTAGTGAGTGAGGATGTAGTGAGGGAGGGTGTAGTGAGTGAGGGTGTAGTGAGTGAGGGTGTAGTGATTGAGGGTGTAGTGAGGGAGGGTGTATGAGGGAGGGTGTAGTGAGTGAGGGTGTAGTGAGTGAGGGTGTAGTGAGGGAGGGTGTATGAGGGAGGGTGTAGTGAGGGAGGGTGTTGTGATTGAGGGTGTAGTGAGTGAGGGTGTAGTGAGTGAGGGTGTATGAGTGAGGGTGTAGGGAGGGAGGGTGTATGAGTGAGGGTGTAGTGAGTGAGGGTGTAGTGAGTGAGGGTGTAGGGAGGGAGGGTGTTTGAGTGAGGGTGTAGTTAGTGAGGGTGTATGAGTGAGGGTGTAGTGAGGGAGGGTGTAGTGAGGGAGGGTGTAGTGAGTGAGGGTGTAGTGAGGGAGGGTGTATGAGGGAGGGTGTAGTGAGTGAGGGTGTATGAGTGAGGGTGTATGAGTGAGGTTGTAGTGAGTGAGGGTGTATGAGTGAGGGTGTATGAGTGAGGGTGTAGTGAGGGAGGGTGTAGTGAGTGAGGGTGTAGTGAGGGAGGGTGTATGAGGGAGGGTGTAGTGAGTGAGGGTGTATGAGTGAGGGTGTTGTGAGTGAGGGTGTAGTGAGGGAGGGTGTATGAGTGAGGGTGTAGTGAGGGAGGGTGTTGTGAGTGAGGGTGTTTTGAGTGAGGCTGTATGAGTGAGGGTGTATGAGTGAGGGTGTAGTGAGTGAGGGTGTAGTGAGTGAGGGAGTATGAGTGAGGGTGTAGTGAGGGAGGGTGTATGAGTGAGGGTGTAGTGAGTGAGGGTGTAGTGAGTGAGGGTGTATGAGTGAGGGTGTAGTGAGGGAGGGTGTAGTGAGGGAGGGTGTAGTGAGTGAGGGTGTAGTGAGTGAGGGTGTATGAGTGAGGGTGTATCAGTGAGGGTGTAGTGAGGGAGGGTGTAGTGAGTGAGGGTGTAGTGAGGGGGGGTGTATGAGGGAGGGTGTAGTGAGTGAGGGTGTAGTGAGTGAGGGTGTATGAGTGAGGGTGTATGAGTGAGGGTGTAGTGAGTGAGGGTGTATGAGTGAGGGTGTATGAGTGAGGGTGTAGTGAGGGAGGGTGTAGTGAGTGAGGGTGTAGTGAGGGAGGGTGTATGAGGGAGGGTGTAGTGAGTGAGGGTGTATGAGTGAGGGTGTATGAGTGAGGGTGTAGTGAGTGAGGGTGTATGAGTGAGGGTGTAGTGAGTGAGGGTGTAGTGAGGGAGGGTGTAGTGAGTGAGGGTGTAGTGAGTGAGGGTGTATGAGTGAGGGTGTAGTGAGGGAGGGTGTTGTGAGTGAGGGTGTAGTGAGTGAGGGTGTAGTGAGTGAGGGTGTAGTGAGTGAGGGTGTAGTGAGGGAGGGTGTAGTGAGGGAGGGTGTGGTGAGGGAGGGTGTATGAGTGAGGGTGTAGTGAGTGAGGGTGTATGAGTGAGGGTGTATGAGTGAGGGTGTAGTGAGTGAGGGTGTATGAGTGAGGGTGTATGAGTGAGGGCGTAGTGAGGGAGGGTGTAGTGAGGGAGGGTGTATGAGGGAGGGTGTAGTGAGTGATGGTGTAGTGAGTGAGGGTGTAGTGAGTGAGGGTGTATTGAGGGAGGGTGTAGTGAGTGAGGGTGTAGTGAGGGAGGGTGTATGAGTGAGGGTGTAGTGAGTGAGGGTGTAGTGAGTGAGGGTGTATTGAGGGAGGGTGTAGTGAGTGAGGGTGTAGTGAGTGAGGGTGTATGAGTGAGGATGTAGTGACGGAGGGTGTATGAGGGAGGGTGTAGTGAGTGAGGATGTAGTGAGGGAGGGTGTAGTGAGTGAGGGTGTAGTGAGTGAGGGTGTAGTGATTGAGGGTGTAGTGAGGGAGGGTGTATGAGGGAGGGTGTAGTGAGTGAGGGTGTAGTGAGTGAGGGTGTAGTGAGGGAGGGTGTATGAGGGAGGGTGTAGTGAGGGAGGGTGTTGTGATTGAGGGTGTAGTGAGTGAGGGTGTAGTGAGTGAGGGTGTAGGGAGGGAGGGTGTATGAGTGAGGGTGTAGTGAGTGAGGGTGTAGTGAGTGAGGGTGTTTGAGTGAGGGTGTAGTTAGTGAGGGTGTATGAGTGAGGGTGTAGTGAGGGAGGGTGTAGTGAGGGAGGGTGTAGTGAGTGAGGGTGTAGTGAGGGAGGGTGTATGAGGGAGGGTGTAGTGAGTGAGGGTGTATGAGTGAGGGTGTATGAGTGAGGTTGTAGTGAGTGAGGGTGTATGAGTGAGGGTGTATGAGTGAGGGTGTAGTGAGGGAGGGTGTAGTGAGTGAGGGTGTAGTGAGGAGGGTGTATGAGGGAGGGTGTAGTGAGTGAGGGTGTATGAGTGAGGGTGTTGTGAGTGAGGGTGTAGTGAGGGAGGGTGTATGAGTGAGGGTGTAGTGAGGGAGGGTGTTGTGAGTGAGGGTGTTTTGAGTGAGGCTGTATGAGTGAGGGTGTATGAGTGAGGGTGTAGTGAGTGAGGGTGTAGTGAGTGAGGGAGTATGAGTGAGGGTGTAGTGAGGGAGGGTGTATGAGTGAGGGTGTAGTGAGTGAGGGTGTAGTGAGTGAGGGTGTATGAGTGAGGGTGTAGTGAGGGAGGGTGTAGTGAGGGAGGGTGTAGTGAGTGAGGGTGTAGTGAGTGAGGGTGTATGAGTGAGGGTATATCAGTGAGGGTGTAGTGAGGGAGGGTGTAGTGAGTGAGGGTGTAGTGAGGGGGGGTGTATGAGGGAGGGTGTAGTGAGTGAGGGTGTAGTGAGTGAGGGTGTATGAGTGAGGGTGTATGAGTGAGGGTGTAGTGAGTGAGGGTGTATGAGTGAGGGTGTATGAGTGAGGGTGTAGTGAGGGAGGGTGTAGTGAGTGATGGTGTAGTGAGGGAGGGTGTATGAGGGAGGGTGTAGTGAGTGAGGGTGTATGAGTGAGGGTGTATGAGTGAGGGTGTAGTTAGTGAGGGTGTATGAGTGAGGGTGTAGTGAGGGAGGGTGTAGTGAGGGAGGGTGTAGTGAGTGAGGGTGTAGTGAGGGAGGGTGTATGAGGGAGGGTGTAGTGAGTGAGGGTGTATGAGTGAGGGTGTATGAGTGAGGTTGTAGTGAGTGAGGGTGTATGAGTGAGGGTGTATGAGTGAGGGTGTAGTGAGGGAGGGTGTAGTGAGTGAGGGTGTAGTGAGGGAGGGTGTATGAGGGAGGGTGTAGTGAGTGAGGGTGTATGAGTGAGGGTGTTGTGAGTGAGGGTGTAGTGAGGGAGGGTGTATGAGTGAGGGTGTAGTGAGGGAGGGTGTTGTGAGTGAGGGTGTTTTGAGTGAGGCTGTATGAGTGAGGGTGTATGAGTGAGGGTGTAGTGAGTGAGGGTGTAGTGAGTGAGGGAGTATGAGTGAGGGTGTAGTGAGGGAGGGTGTATGAGTGAGGGTGTAGTGAGTGAGGGTGTAGTGAGTGAGGGTGTATGAGTGAGGGTGTAGTGAGGGAGGGTGTAGTGAGGGAGGGTGTAGTGAGTGAGGGTGTAGTGAGTGAGGGTGTATGAGTGAGGGTGTATCAGTGAGGGTGTAGTGAGTGAGGGTGTAGTGAGTGAGGGTGTAGTGAGGGGGGGTGTATGAGCGAGGGTGTAGTGAGTGAGGGTGTAGTGAGTGAGGGTGTATGAGTGAGGGTGTATGAGTGAGGGTGTAGTGAGTGAGGGTGTAGTGAGTGAGGGTGTATGAGTGAGGGTGTATGAGTGAGGGTGTAGTGAGGGAGGGTGTAGTGAGTGAGGGTGTAGTGAGGGAGGGTGTATGAGGGAGGGTGTAGTGAGTGAGGGTGTATGAGTGAGGGTGTATGAGTGAGGGTGTAGTGAGTGAGGGTGTATGAGTGAGGGTGTAGTGAGTGAGGGTGTAGTGAGGGAGGGTGTAGTGAGTGAGGGTGTAGTGAGTGAGGGTGTATGAGTGAGGGTGTAGTGAGGGAGGGTGTTGTGAGTGAGGGTGTAGTGAGTGAGGGTGTAGTGAGTGAGGGTGTAGTGAGTGAGGGTGTAGTGAGGGAGGGTGTAGTGAGGGAGGGTGTGGTGAGGGAGGGTGTATGAGTGAGGGTGTAGTGAGTGAGGGTGTATGAGTGAGGGTGTATGAGTGAGGGTGTAGTGAGTGAGGGTGTATGAGTGAGGGTGTATGAGTGAGGGCGTAGTGAGGGAGGGTGTAGTGAGGGAGGGTGTATGAGGGAGGGTGTAGTGAGTGATGGTGTAGTGAGTGAGGGTGTAGTGAGTGAGGGTGTATTGAGGGAGGGTGTAGTGAGTGAGGGTGTAGTGAGGGAGGGTGTATGAGTGAGGGTGTAGTGAGTGAGGGTGTAGTGAGTGAGGGTGTATGGAGGGAGGGTGTAGTGAGTGAGGGTGTATGAGTGAGGATGTAGTGACGGAGGGTGTATGAGGGAGGGTGTAGTGAGTGAGGATGTAGTGAGGGAGGGTGTAGTGAGTGAGGGTGTAGTGAGTGAGGGTGTAGTGATTGAGGGTGTAGTGAGGGAGGGTGTATGAGGGAGGGTGTAGTGAGTGAGGGTGTAGTGAGTGAGGGTGTAGTGAGGGAGGGTGTATGAGGGAGGGTGTAGTGAGGGAGGGTGTTGTGATTGAGGGTGTAGTGAGTGAGGGTGTAGTGAGTGAGGGTGTAGGGAGGGAGGGTGTATGAGTGAGGGTGTAGTGAGTGAGGGTGTAGTGAGTGAGGGTGTTTGAGTGAGGGTGTAGTTAGTGAGGGTGTATGAGTGAGGGTGTAGTGAGGGAGGGTGTAGTGAGGGAGGGTGTAGTGAGTGAGGGTGTAGTGAGGGAGGGTGTATGAGGGAGGGTGTAGTGAGTGAGGGTGTATGAGTGAGGGTGTATGAGTGAGGTTGTAGTGAGTGAGGGTGTATGAGTGAGGGTGTATGAGTGAGGGTGTAGTGAGGGAGGGTGTAGTGAGTGAGGGTGTAGTGAGGGAGGGTGTATGAGGGAGGGTGTAGTGAGTGAGGGTGTATGAGTGAGGGTGTTGTGAGTGAGGGTGTAGTGAGGGAGGGTGTATGAGTGAGGGTGTAGTGAGTGAGGGTGTTGTGAGTGAGGGTGTTTTGAGTGAGGCTGTATGAGTGAGGGTGTATGAGTGAGGGTGTAGTGAGTGAGGGTGTAGTGAGTGAGGGAGTATGAGTGAGGGTGTAGTGAGGGAGGGTGTATGAGTGAGGGTGTAGTGAGTGAGGGTGTAGTGAGTGAGGGTGTATGAGTGAGGGTGTAGTGAGGGAGGGTGTAGTGAGTGAGGGTGTAGTGAGTGAGGGTGTATGAGTGAGGGTATATCAGTGAGGGTGTAGTGAGGGAGGGTGTAGTGAGTGAGGATGTAGTGAGGGGGGGTGTATGAGGGAGGGTGTAGTGAGTGAGGGTGTAGTGAGTGAGGGTGTATGAGTGAGGGTGTATGAGTGAGGGTGTAGTGAGTGAGGGTGTATGAGTGAGGGTGTATGAGTGAGGGTGTAGTGAGGGAGGGTGTAGTGAGTGATGGTGTAGTGAGGGAGGGTGTATGAGGGAGGGTGTAGTGAGTGAGGGTGTATGAGTGAGGGTGTATGAGTGAGGGTGTAGTGAGTGAGGGTGTATGAGTGAGGGTGTAGTGAGTGAGGGTGTAGTGAGGGAGGGTGTAGTGAGTGAGGGTGTATGAGTGAGGGTGTAGTGAGGGAGGGTGTTGTGAGTGAGGGTGTAGTGAGTGAGGGTGTAGTGAGTGAGGGTGTAGTGAGTGAGGGTGTATGAGTGAGGGTGTAGTGAGTGAGGGTGTAGGAGTGAGGGTGTAGTGAGGGAGGGTGTAGTGAGTGAGGGTGTAGTGAGGGAGGGTGTAGTGAGTGAGGGTGTAGTGAGGGAGGGTGTATGAGTGAGGGTGTAGTGAGGGAGGGTGTAGTGAGGGAGGGTGTATGAGTGAGGGTGGAGTGAGGGAGGGTGTGGTGAGTGAGGGTGTATGAGGGAGGGTGTATGAGTGAGGGTGTAGTGTGGGAGGGTGTAGTGAGGGAGGGTGTATGAGTGAGGGTGGAGTGAGTGAGGGTGTTGTGAGTGAGGGTGTATGAGTGAGGGTGTATGAGTGAGGGTGTAGTGAGGGAGGGTGTAGTGAGGGAGGGTGTATGAGTGAGGGTGGAGTGAGTGAGGGTGTTGTGAGTGAGGGTGTATGAGTGAGGGTGTATGAGTGAGGGTGTAGTGAGTGAGGGTGTAGTGAGGGAGGGTGTAGTGAGGGAGGGTGTATGAGTGAGGGTGGAGTGAGTGAGGGTGTTGTGAGTGAGGGTGTATGAGTGAGGGTGTATGAGTGAGGGTGTAGTGAGGGAGGGTGTAGTGAGGGAGGGTGTATGAGTGAGGGTGGAGTGAGTGAGGGTGTTGTGAGTGAGGGTGTATGAGTGAGGGTGTATGAGTGAGGGTGTAGTGAGTGAGGGTGTAGTGAGGGAGGGTGTGGTGAGGGAGGGTGTATGAGTGAGGGTGTAGTGAGGGAGGGTGTATGAGTGAGGGTGGAGTGAGTGAGGGTGTTGTGAGTGAGGGTGTATGAGTGAGGGTGTATGAGTGAGGGTGTAGTGAGTGAGGGTGTAGTGAGGGAGGGTGTAGTGAGGGAGGGTGTGGTGAGGGAGGGTGTATGAGTGAGGGTGTAGTGTGAGGGTGTATGAGGGAGGGTGTAGTGAGTGAGGGTGTAGTGAGGGAGGGTGTAGTGAGGGAGGGTGTAGTGAGGGAGGGTGTGGTGAGGGAGGGTGTATGAGTGAGGGTGTTGTGAGTGAGGGTGTATGAGTGAAGGTGTATGAGTGAGGGTGTAGTGAGTGAGGGTGTAGTGAGGGAGGGTGTAGTGAGTGAGGGTGTATGAGTGAGGGTGGACTGAGTGAGGGTGTTGTGAGTGAGGGTGTATGAGTGAGGGTGTATGAGTGAGGGTGTAGTGAGTGAGGGTGTAGTGAGGGAGGGTGTAGTGAGGGAGGGTGTGGTGAGGGAGGGTGTATGAGTGAGGGTGTAGTGAGGGAGGGTGTATGAGTGAGGGTGGAGTGAGTGAGGGTGTTGTGAGTGAGGGTGTATGAGTGAGGGTGTATGAGTGAGGGTGTAGTGAGTGAGGGTGTAATGAGGGAGGGTGTAGTGAGGGAGGGTGTGGTGAGGGAGGGTGTAGTGAGGGAGGGTGTAGTGAGTGAGGGTGTAGTGAGGGAGGGTGTGGTGAGGGAGGGTGTATGAGTGAGGGTGTAGTGTGAGGGTGTATGAGGGAGGGTGTAGTGTGAGGGTGTTGTGAGTGAGGGTGTATGAGTGAGGGTGTAGTGTGAGGGTGTATGAGGGAGGGTGTAGTGTGAGGGTGTTGTGAGTGAGGGTGTATGAGTGAGGGTGTAGTGTGAGGGTGTATGAGGGAGGGTGTAGTGTGAGGGTGTTGTGAGTGAGGGTGTATGAGTGAGGGTGTAGTGTGAGGGTGTATGAGGGAGGGTGTAGTGTGAGGGTGTTGTGAGTGAGGGTGTATGAGTGAGGGTGTAGTGTGTGAGGGTGTATGAGTGAGGGTGTAGTGTGAGGGTGTAGTGAGGGAGGGTGTATGAGGGAGGGTGTAGTGTGTGAGGGTGTATGAGTGAGGGTGTAGTGTGAGGGTGTAGTGAGGGAGGGTGTATGAGGGAGGGTGTATGAGGGAGGGTGTAGTGAGTGAGGGTGTATGAGTGAGGGTGTAGTGTGAGGGTGTAGTGAGTGAGGGTGTTGTGAGTGAGGGTGTAGTGTGAGGGTGTAGTGAGTGAGGGTGTATGAGTGAGGGTGTAGTGTGAGGGTGTAGTGAGTGAGGGTGTTGTGAGTGAGGGTGTATGAGTGAGGGTGTATGAGTGAGGGTGTATGAGGGAGGGTGTATGAGGGAGGGTGTAGTGAGGGAGGGTGTAGTGAGTGAGGGTGTATGAGTGAGGGTGTATGAGTGAGGGTGTATGAGGGAGGGTGTATGAGGGAGGGTGTATGAGGGAGGGTGTAGTGAGTGAGGGTGTATGAGTGAGGGTGTAGTGTGAGGGTGTAGTGAGTGAGGGTGTATGAGTGAGGGTGTAGTGTGAGGGTGTAGTGAGTGAGGGTGTATGAGGGAGGGTGTATGAGGGAGGGTGTATGAGGGAGGGTTCTCGATTACGTTTGGGAGATAAGTCCCTCGTGTTGTCGTTGCCCTGTGTTGTTTGTACCTCTCTTCAATGTCCTTGCAGCCTGTCCTTGTCGCTGTGCAGCGTTCCCTCTTGTTGGTGCTCTGTAAACATGCCATTGTGCCTTGACCAGCTTCCTCACCCACCCTGGAGATTTCCTCCTGTCCCGCACTGGCCAAAGAACCTCCTGACTGCTGGTGAAGGGCAGAGCCTGAGGTTCCACTGACACCTCACCCAAACCCCCCTTCCCTGTCTATCCTGCAATTGTGCAACACGTCCCTGACCACTGGGTAACTGAAAGGATCACACTGTTACCCCTCAGTGTTTAACCCTTGGACTCCAGCTTGACAATTCTCAGTTCAGCTCCTTCACAGCTGACGGGGCTGTTTAGATTTGTCACGCCCTCCACAAGCAACCACACACTGGATTGTGGCACACCACCTGAATGACCTTTCTTACTTACTCTTGAGGTATTTATTCAATGAAAGGGTGGCACGGTGGCTCAGTGGATAGCGCCTGTGACCCTGCGTTCGATTTCCATCTCGGGCGGCTGTCTGTGTGGAGTTTGCACATTCTCCCTCTGTCTGGATGCTGCGATTTTCTCCCACAGTCCAAGGATGATGTGGAGGAGCTGGTTTTGGACTGGGTTGGACAAAGTTAAAAATCACGCAACACCAGGTTATAGTCCAACGGGTTTAATTTTAGAAGCACTAGCTTTCGGAGCACTGCCCCTTCATCGGGTGGTTGTGGAGTATAAGATCATAAGACACAGAATTTACAGCAAAAGATTGTCACGCAACTGAAATGATAAATTGAACAAACCTGGGTTGTGCAGGTTAGGTGGATTGGACATGAGAAGTTGCCCTGTAGAGGCCAGGGATGTGCACGTTAGGTGGATTAGCCATGGGAAATCCACGGTCAGGGTAAGGGGCTGGGTTTGGGTGGGACGCTCTTTGGAGGGTCAATACAGACCTGATGGGCTGAATGGCCTCTTTCTCTACAGTAGGGATTCAATGAATTAATGCTTCCACATCTAATCAATGCAGCTTGATTTTAAACTTGCAGTGAATTACTCGATCAAATTATATAATGGATTTCTCCCTTCATCCTATTCTCTATTTAATTTTTCTGTGCTGCTCCAGTCTCTTTCTCGAAATTGATTCGTTGGGACACATTAGGAGACACCTCTGTAGCCAATGTACCCTGAAGGAAGTCTTGAACCTGGACTCTCTGGGTCACAAGGAGAGATACTGCAACTATACCACCATACTTGCTACCATCTCTTCGTTACGATTCTGTTGTCCGACTGTTTAACATTGCAATGCATTGGAATATAGCGGACGTCCAAAGAGACTTGGAGGTTCAGGAGGTCTTCAAAAAATCCCGAAGCTGTGCAGGAAATAATCGAGGAAGTTAATGGAATGCTTGCCTTTTTACCAAGAGGATGAAGGTATTGTGCTGCAGTTATACAGTACCCTGGTTAGACTGCACTTGGGGTGCTGTGAGGAGCTCTGGGCACCGAGGAACTCTCTTCCACAAACAGCAGTGGAGGTTGGATCAGCTGTTAATTAAATCTTGCCCATGGATCATCCTTTGTTAAGCAAAGGCATTTGAAGGATATGGGGCAAAGTTAGGCATTTGGGGTTGGGATGTAGATCAGCCCTGACCTCGCTGGATGGTGGGACGGGCTCGACGGAATCAATAGCGTCTTCCTGTTCCTGTAACAACTTGCTTGTTGGTTTAAAGGCATCAGCATCGCCATTAGCAGAGCCAGGCACACAGCTTCCTGAATGATAACGAGCACAAAACCTATGAAAGGACTCTATTCACGGTGAACCCTGTGCTGCTTTCCCATGACTCTGTCATCGTTACTTTCCAAAATGTTTACCCAGTTCGTTCTGTGAAGGTCTGCTGTGGGTCTGCTTCCCACTGCCCTGCCACACAACGTAATCCAGATCAGAGCAACTCACTGCACGTTTGCAGTTTACAAAAAAATAAAAGACAATATTGCACTCTGTTCATCTCGCCACCTTGTTCTTTTGCCCAGATGTCATCAATCTGTGTCCCTCTGGTCACCACAGGCCCACCTTTGAAAGTAAAGGTGCTGAGTGGGCATCCAGCATTGTGATTGCACTGCGTCAGTTTATAGATTTTGAGTAATAAACCTCATACAGACAAGGCCTTTCCTGACCAGACCCAACGTGACAACAGATCCGCTCAGTGAGCAACTGATGTGGCATCTCCCTGACATTGATGAGACAGTGAATAATGGCTGCTGCTACTAATATTTCTGACTTCAGAGAACAGAAGGGGTGGTGGGAGTTTAATCGAAATCCCCCTTCATTCAGGTTGATGGCTGCGCTTGGCCTGTCTTTCAGATGGACACTGTAATATTCTCCTGTACCTCTGGGCTTCATTCCAACCCTGACTGATTTAGAAACACCATTTCAAGGCTGAGTAATTTTAACTAGGTAGCCTTCATGTGTGTTTCTGTGTCTCTCTTTCCACTCCCCCCCACCACAGAGCTTCCCTTTGCTGGTTTGTACGATTTGGGGACATGACAGATACATTTTCTCTCTCCGATAGAGAGGCAGACTGTGGGGAAATGCTGTGAGCACAGTTTAGCTATCGCTGTCAAACCGGATCATTCCCAGTGCTCAGCTTGTACAGAGCTCCCTCTTGCACACTCCTCTCTCAGTCCCCCCTTCACTGGGTTCCACTAGGAGCCTCCCACTCCACGCCACTTAGGGAGAAGGTGATGGCTTGGTGTTTACTATCGCTGCACTATTAATCCAGACAACACAAGCAGGAAGCTTGAAGGCACAGCAAGCCAGGCAGCATCAGGAAGGTGGAGAAGTCAATGTTTCTGGTGTAAGCCTTCTCCAGGCCTGAAGAGACCCAGATATTGTCCTGGGCTCCCAGGTTCAAATCCTGCCACGGCAGATGTTGGGAGTTGAAGCCAAGAAAGAATTTGGAATGAAGAGTCGAACGATGACCATGTGTCCATTGTCAATTGTCGGAAAACCCATCTGGTTCAGTGATGTTCTTCAGGGAAGGGAACTGCCATCCATACCTGGTCAGGCTCCCACCCGACTCCACACCGATAGCAGTGTGATTGACACCTAACTGCTCTCTGGGGCAATTAGGGATGGGCGATAAATGCCGGCCTTACCAGCGATGCCCTCATACCGTGAATGAATAGAACATTATTCACCACATGACTGCAGGAGAGACTGAAATTGTAGCCCCAACAATTACCTCCTCCTGCCCAGGTCTACACTCCAGGGTCAGCTCACCATAGGGCAACTCTGCAACGCACTGCCCACCCACCCACTCCGACACCCGCACCACACTGCACACCCGCCCACTCCTACACCAGCCCCACACTGCACACCCACCGACTCCTACAGCCGCCCCACACTGCACACAGACACACTCCTACACCTGCCCCACACTGCCCACCCACCCACTCCTACACCCGCCCCACACTGCACACCCAGCCACTCCTACGCCCGCCCCTCACTGCCCACTCAACAACTCCGACACCCGGCCCACACTGCACACAGACACACTCCTACACCAGCCCCACACTGCACACACACACACTCCTACACCCGCCCCACACTGAACACACACACTCCTACACCCGTCCCACACTGCACACCCGCCCACTCCTACACCAGCCCCACAATGCCCACCCACCGACTCCTACAGCCGCCCCACACTGCACACAGACACACTCCTACACCTGCCCCACACTGCACACCCGCCCACTCCTACACCAGCCCCACACTGCACACCCACACACTCCTACACCAGCCCCACACTGCACACCCACACACTCCTACACCCGCACCACACTGCACACCCGCCCACTCCTACACCCGCCCCTCACTGCACACCCGCACACTCCTACACCCGCCCCACACTGCACACCCACACACTCCTACACCCGCCCCACACTGCACACCCGCCCACTCCTACACCCGCCCCACACTGCACACCCAGCCACTCCTACACCCGCCCCACAATGCACACACACCCACTCCTACACCCGCCCCTCACTGCACACCCGCACACTCCTACACCCGCCCCACACTGCACACCCAGCCACTCCTACACCCGCCCCTCACTGCACACCCGCACACTCCTACACCCGCCCCTCACTGCCCACCCACCGACTCCTACACCCGCCCCACAATGCCCACCCACCGACTCCTACAGCCGCCCCACACTGCACACAGACACACTCCTACACCCGCCCCACACTGCCCACCCACCCACTTTTACACCTGCCCCACACTGCACACTCACCGACTCCTACACCCGCCACACACTGCCCACCCACCGACTCCTACACCCGCCCCACACTGCCCACCCACCCACTTCTACACCCACCCCACACTGCACACAGACACACACTCCTATACCCGCCCCACACTGCACACCCACACACTCCTACACCCGCCCCACACTGCACACTCACACACTCCTACACCCGCCCCACACTGCACACCCACCCACTCCGACACCAGCCCCACACTGCTCACCCACCCACTCCTACACACGCCCACACTGCACACCCACACACTTCCTACACCCGCCCCACACTGCCCACCCACCCACTTCTATACCCGCCCCACACTGCACACCCACCCACTCCTACACCCGCCCCACACTGCACACCCACCCACTTCTATACCCGCCCCACACTGCTCACCCACCCACTCCTACACCCGCCCCACACTGCACACCCACCCACTTCTATACCCGCCCCACACTGCACACTCACCCACTCCTACATCTGCCCACCCAACCACTCCTACACCCGCCCCTCACTGCCCACCCGCCCACTCCTAAACCCGCCCCACACTGCAGACCCACCCACTCCTAAACTCGCCCCTCACTGCCCACCTACCCACTCCTACACCCGCCCCAAACTGCCAACCCACCGAATCCTACACCCGCCCCTCACTGCCCACCCAACCACTCCTACACCCGCCCCACACTGCCCACCCACCCACTTCTACACCCGCCCCACACTGCACACACCCACTCCTACACACGCCCCACACTGCACACACCCACTCCTACACACGCCCCACACTGCACACACCCACTCCTACACACGCCCCACACTGCACACCCACCCACTCCGACACCTGCACCACACTGCACACACACCCACTAATACACCCGCCCCACACTGCACAGCTAATCACTCCTACACCCGGCCCCACACTGCCCACCTACGACTCCTACACCCACCCCACAATGCCCACCCACCGACTCCTACACCCGCCCCACACTGCCCACCCACCCACTCCTACACCCGCCCCACACTGCCCACCCACCGACTCCTACACCCGCCCCACACTGCCCACCCACCCACTCCTAGACCCGCCCCACACTGCACACACACCCACTCCTACACCCGCCCCACACTGAACACACACCCACTCCTACACCCGCCCCCACTGCACACACACACACTCCTACACCCGCCCCACACTGAACACACACCCACTCCTACACCCGCCCCACACTGCCCACCCGCCCACTCCAAAACTCGCCCCACACTGCACACACACACACTCCTACACCCGCCCCACACTGAACACACACACTCCTAAACTCGCCCCTCACTGCACACACACACTCCTACACCCGCCCCACACTGAACACACACACTCCTACACCCGCCCCACACTGAACACACACACTCCTACACCCGCCCCACACTGCACACACACCCACTCCTACACCCACCCCACACTGCACACACACCCACTCCTACACCCACCCCACACTGCACACACACACACTCCTACACCCGCCCCACACTGCACACACACACACACTCCTACACCCGCCCCACACTGCACACACACACACTCCTACATCCGCCCCACACTGCACACACACACACTCCTACACCCACCCCACACTGCACACACACACACACTCCTACACCCGCCCCACACTGAACACACACACTCCTACACCCGCCCCACACTGCACACACACACACTCCTACACCCGCCCCACACTGAACACACACACTCCTACACCCGTCCCACACTGCACACCCACCCACTCCTACACCCGCCCCACACTGCACACCCACCCACTCCTACACCCTCCCCACACTGCACACACACACACTCCTAACCCGGGACACACTGCAGACCCACCCACTCCTACACCCGCCCCACACTGCACACCCACCCACTCCCACACCCGCCCCACACTGCCCATCCACCGACTCCTACACCCGCTCCACACTGCACACCCACGCACTCCTACACCCGCCACACACTGCCCACCCACCCACTCCTACACCTGCCCCACACTGCCCACCCACCGAATCCTACACCTGCCCCACACTGCCCACCCACCGAATCCTACACCCGCCCCACACTGCACACCCACCCACTCCTAAACCCGCCGCACTCTGCACACCCACCGACTCCTTCTTCCGCCCCAGACTGCCCACCCGCCCACTCCAAAACTCGCCCCACACTGCAGACCTACCCACTCCTAAACTCACTCCACACTGCACAAACACCCACTCCTACACCCGCCCCACACCCCACACTGCACACTCCTAAACTCACCCCACACTGCCCCCACCCACCCACTCGTACACCAGCCCCACACTGCACACCCACCCACTCCTACACCCGCCCCACACTGCACACACACACACTCCTAACCCGGGACACACTGCAGACCCACCCACTCCGACACCCGCCCCACACTGCACACCCACCCACTTCTACACCCGCCCCACATTGCCCACCCACCGAATCCTACACCCGCCCCACACTGCACACCCACCCACTCCTAAACTCGCCGCACTCTGCACACCCACCGACTCCTACATCCGCCCCAGACTGCCCACCCGCCCACTCCAAAACTCGCCCCACACTGCAGACCTACCCACTCCTAAACTCACTCCACACTGCACAAACACCCACTCCTACACCCGCCCCACACCCCACACTGCACACTCCTAAACTCACCCCACACTGCCCCCACCCACCCACTCGTACACCAGCCCCACACTGCACACCCACACACTCCTCCACCCGCCCCACAATGCACATCCACCCACTCTAAGACCCGCCCCTCACTGCCCACAAACCCCCTCGTAGACCAGCCCCACACTGCACACCCACACACTCCTACACCAGCCCCACACTGCACACCCACGCACTCTACACCAGCCCCACACTGCACACCCACCCACTCCTACACGCACACCACACTGCACACCTACACACTCCTACACCCGCCCCACACTGCACACCCACACACTCCTACACTCACCCCACACTGCACACCCACACACTCCTACACTCACCCCACACTGCACACCCATCCACTCCTACACACGCCCCTCACTGCACAACCACCCACTCCTAAACTCACCATACACTGCACACCCACACACTCCTACACCCGCCCACACTGCACACCCACCCACTCCTAAACTCACCACACACTGCCCACCGATCCACTCCTACACCCGCCCTCACTGCAAACCCACCCACTCCTGAACCTGCCCCACACTGCACACCCACCCACTCCTAAACTCGCCTGACACTGCACACCCACCCACTCCTAAACTCGCCTGACACTGCACACCCACAAACTCCTACACACGCGCCACTCTGCACACGCACCCACTCCTACACCCGACCCACACTGCACACCCACCCCCTCCTACACCCGCCCCACACTGCACACCCACACTGCACCCGACCCACACTGCACACCCACACACTCCTACACCCGCCCCACACTGCACACCCACACTGCACCCGACCCACACTGCACACCCACACACTCCTACACCAGCCCCACACTGCACACCCACCCACTCCTACACCCGCCCCTCACTGCACACCCACACACTCCTACACCAGCCCCACACTGCACACCCACCCACTCCTACACCCGCCCCTCACTGCACACCCACACTGCACCCGCCCCACACTGTACACCCACACACTCCTACACCCGCCCCACACTGCACACCCACCCACTCCTACACCAGCCCCACACTGCACACCCACCCACTCCTACACCCGCCCCTCACTGCACACCCACACTGCACCCGCCCCACACTGTACACCCACACACTCCTACACCCGCCCCACACTGCACACCCACCCACTCCTACACCCGCCCCACACTGCACACCCAAACACTCCTACACCCGCCCCACACTGCACACCCACACACTCCTACACCCGCCCCACACTGCACACTCACCCACTCCTAAACCTGCCCCACACTGCACACCCACCCACTCCTAAACTCGTCCCACACTGCACACCCACCCACTCCTACACCCGCCCCACACTGCACACCCAAACACTCCTACACCCGCCCCACACTGCACACCCACACACTCCTACACCCGCCCCACACTGCACACCCACCCACTCCTAAACCTGCCCCACACTGCACACCCACCCACTCCTAAAATCGCCCCACACTGCACACCCACCCACTCCTTCACCCGCCCCACAGTGCACACCCACACACTCCTACACCCGCCCCACACTGCCCACCCACCCACTCCTACACCCGCCCCACACTGCACACCCAAACACTCCTACACCCGCCCCACACTGCACACCCACACACTCCTACACCCGCCCCACACTGCACACCCACCCACTCCTAAACCTGCCCCACACTGCACACCCACCCACTCCTAAACTCGTCCCACACTGCACACCCATCCACTCCTACACCTGCCCCACACTGCACACCCACAAACTCTTACACCCTCCCCACACTGCACACCCACCCACTCCTAAACTCGCCCCACACTGCACACCCACCCAATCCTACACCCGCCCCACACTGCACACCCACCCACTCCTAAACTCGCCCCACACTGCACAAACACCCACTCCTACACCCGCATCACATAGCTCACCCACCCACTCGTACACCCGCCCGACACTGCACACCCACACACTCCAACACCCGCCCCACACTGCACACCCGACCCACACTGCACACCCATCCATTCCTACACCCGCCCCTCACTGCACAACCACCCACACATAAACTCACCCCACACTGCACACCCACCCACTCCTACACCCGCCCCTCACTGCCCACCCACCCACTCCCACACCCGCCCCTCACTGCACAACCACCCACTCCTAAACTCACCCCACACTGCACACCCACACACTTCGACACCCGCTCACACTGCACACCCACCCACTCCTAAACTCACCCCACACTGCCCACCCACCCACTCCTACACCCACCCCACACTGCACACACACAGACTCCTACACCCGCATCACATAGCACACCAACCCACTCTTCCACCCGCCCCTCACTGCAAACCCACACACTCCTAAACTTGCCCTTCACTGCACAGCCACCCACTCCTACACCCGCCCTACACTGCACACCCAACCACTACTACACCCGCCCCACACTGCACACCCAAACACTCCTACACCCACCCCACACTGCACACCCACCCACTCCTACACCCGCCCCACACTGCACACCCACCCACTCCTAAACTCACCCCACACTGCACACCCACACACTCCTAAACTCACCCCACACTGCCCACCCACCCAGTCCTACACCAGCCGGACACTGCACACCTACACACTCCTACACCCGCCCCACACTGCACACCCAAACACTCCTACACCCACCCCTCACTGCCCACCCACCCACTCCTACACCCGCCCCACACTGCACACCCACACACTCCTAAACTCACCCCACACTGCCCACCCACCCACTCGTACACCAGCCGGACACTGCACACCTACACACTCCTACACCCGCCCCACACTGCACACCCAAACACTCCTACACCAGCCCCACACTGCACACCTACCCACTCCTACACCACCCCACACTGCACACCCACACTGCACCCGACCCACACTGCACACCCACACACTCCTACACCCGCCCCACACTGCACACCCACACACTCCTACACCCACCCCACACTGCACACCCACACACTCCTACACCCGCCCCACACTGCACACCCAAACACTCCTACACCCGCCCCACACTGCCCACCCACCCACTCCTACACCCGCCCCACACTGCACACCCAAACACTCCTACACCCGCCCCACACTGCACACCCAAACACTCCTACACCCGCCCCACACTGCCCACCCACCCACTCCTACACCAGCCCCACACTGCACACCCACACACTCCTCCACCCGCCCCATACTGCACACCCGCCCACTCCTAAACTCGCCACACACTGCACACCCACCCACTCCTACACCCACCCCACACTGCCCACCCACCCACTCCTACACCCGCCCCACACTGCACACCCAAACACTCCTACACCAGCCCCACACTGCACACCCACCCACTCCTACACCCACCCCACACTGCACACCCACACACTCCTACACCCACCCCACACTGCACACCCACACACTCCTACACCAGCCCCACACTGCACACCCAAACACTCCTACACCCGCCCCACACTGCCCACCCACCCACTCCTACACCCGCCCCACACTGCACACCCAAACACTCCTACACCCGCCCCACACTGCCCACCCACCCACTCCTACACCAGCCCCACACTGCACACCCACACACTCCTACACCCGCCCCACACTGCACACCCGCCCACTCCTAAACTCGCCACACACTGCACACCCACCCACTCCTACACCCACCCCACACTGCCCACCCACCAACTCCTACACCCGCCCCACACTGCACACCCACCCACTCCTACACCCGCCCCTCACTGCAGACCCACACACTCCTACACCCGCCCCACACTGCACACCCAAACACTCCTACACCCGCCCCACACTGCCCACCCACCCACTCCTACACCAGCCCCACACTGCACACCCAAACACTCCTACACCCACCCCTCACTGCCCACCCACCCACTCCTACACCAGCCCCACACTGCACACCCAAACACTCCTACACCCACCCCTCACTGCCCACCCACCCACTCCTACACCAGCCCCACACTGCACACCCACCCACTCCTGCACCCACCCCTCACTGCCCACCCACCCACTCCTACACCAGCCCCACACTGCACACCCACACACTCCTACACCCGCCACACACTGCACAAACACCCACTCTTACACCTGCCCAAACTGCACACCCACACACTCCCACACCCGCCCCACACTGCCCACTCACCCACTCCTACATCTGCCCCTCACTGCCCATCCACAATCTCCTACACCCGCCCCTCACTGCCCGCCCGGCCACTCCTAAACTCGCCCACACTGCAGACCCACCCACTCCTAAACTCGCCCCAAACTGCAGACCCACCCACTCCTATACTCGCCGCACACTGCACACCCACTCACTCCTACAACCGCCCAGTGGACACCCACCCACTCCTACACCCGCCCCACACTGCACACCCACCCACTCCTACACCCAAGCCACACTGCAGACCCACCCACGCCTACACCCGCCCCACACTGCCGACCCACCCACGCCTACACCCGCCCCACACTGCACACCCACCCACTCCTACACCCAAGCCACACTGCACACCCACACACTCCTACACCCGCCCCACACTGCACACCCACACACTCCTACACCCTCCCCACACTGCACACCCACACACTCCTACACCCGCCCCACATTGCACACCCACACACTCCTACACCCGCCCCACACTGCACACCCACACACTCCTACACCCGCCCCACATTGCACACCCACACACTCCTACACCCGCATCACACAGCACACCCACCCACTCCTAAACTCGCCCGACACTGCACACCCACACACTCCTACACCCGCCCCACACTGCCCACTCACCCACTCCTACATCTGCCCCTCACTGCCCATCCACAAACTCCTACACCCGCCCCTCACTGCCCACTCGCCCATTCCTAAACTCGCCCCACACTGCAGACCCACCCACTCCTAAACTCGCCGCACACTGCACACCCACCCACTCCTACACCCGCCCCTCACTGCACACCCACACACTCCGACACTGCCCCACACTGCCCACCCACCCACTCCGACATCCGCCCCTCACTGCCCACCCACCCACTCCGACACCCGCCCCTCACTGCCCACCCACCAACTCCTACACACGCGCCTCACTACCCACCCACCCACTCGTACACCCGCCCCACACTGCACACCCACACACTCCGACATCTGCCCCACACTGCCCACCCACCCACTCCGACATCCGCCCCTCACTGCCCACCCACCAACTCCTACACACGCGCCTCACTACCCACCCACCCACTCGTACACCCGCCCGACACTACACACCCACCCACTCCTAAACTCGCCCCACACTGCACAAACACCCACTCCTACACCCGCATCACACAGCTCACCCACCCACTCGTACACCCGCTCCACACTGCACACCCACCCACTCCCACACCCGCCCCTCACTGCACAACCACCCACTCCTAAACTCACCCCACACTGCACACCCACACACTCCTAAACTCACCCCACACTGCCCACCCACCCACTCCTACACCCACCCCACACTACACACACAGACTCCTACACCCGCATCACATAGCACACCAACCCACTCTTCCACCCGCCCCTCACTGCAAACCCACCCACTCCTAAACTTGCCCCTCACTGCACAGCCACCCACTCCTAAGCTTGCCCCACACTGCACACCCACACACTCCTACACCCGCCCCACACTGCACACCCACCCACTACTACACCCGCCCCACACTGCACACCCACCCACTCCTACACCTGCCCCACACTGCCCACCCACCCACTCCTACACCAGCCCCACACTGCACACCCACACACTCCTACACCTGCCCCACACTGCACACCCACACACTCCTAAACCTGCCCCACACTGCACCCCGACCCACACTGCACACCCACACACTCCTACACCCACCCCACACTGCACACCCACACACTCCTACACCCACCCCATACTGCACACATTACCCACACTGCACACCCACCCACTACTACACCCACCCCACACTGCACACCCACACACTCCTACACCCACCCCATACTGCACACATTACCCACACTGCACACCCACCCACTACTACACCCGCCCCACACTGCACACCCACCCACTACTACACCCGCCCAACACTGCACACCCACACACTCCTAAACCCGCCCCACACTGCACACCCACACACTCCTACACCCGCCCCACAATGCACATTCACCCACTCTTACACCCGCCCCACACTGCACACCCACCCCCTCGTACACCAGCCCCACACTGCACACCCCACACTCCTACACCCGCCCCACACTGCACACCCACCCACTCCTCCACCTTGACACACTGCACACCCACACACTTCTACACCCGACCCACACTGCACACCCACCCACTCCTACACCCGCCCAACACTGCACACCCACCAACTCCTACACCAGCCCCACACTGCACACCCGCCCCACACTGCACACCCACACACTCCTGCACCCGCCCCACAATGCACATCCACCCACTCTAAGACCCGCCCCTCACTGCCCACAAACCCCCTCGTAGACCAGCCCCACACTGCACACCCACACACTCCTACACCTGCCCCACACTGCACACCCACCCACTCCGACACCCGTCCCACACTGCTCACCCACACACTCTTACACCAGCCCCACACTGCACACCCACGCACTCTACACCAGCCCCACACTGCACACCCACCCAGTCCTACACGCACACCACACTGCACACCTACACACTCCTACACCCGCCCCACACTGCACACCCACGCACTCTACACCAGCCCCACACTGCACACCCACCCAGTCCTACACGCACACCACACTGCACACCTACACACTCCTACACCCGCCCCACACTGCACACCCACACACTCCTACACACACCCCACACTGCACACCCACACACTCCTACACCCGCCCCACACTGCACACCCACACACTCCTACACTCACCCCACACTGCACACCCACACACTCCTACACTCACCCCACACTGCACACCCACACACTCCTACACTCACCCCACACTGCACACCTACACACTCCTACACCAGCCCCACACTGCACACCCACGCACTCTACACCAGCCCCACACTGCACACCCACCCAGTCCTACACGCACACCACACTGCACACCTACACACTCCTACACCCGCCCCACACTGCACACCCACACACTCCTACACACACCCCACACTGCACACCCACACACTCCTACACCCGCCCCACACTGCACACCCACACACTCCTACACTCACCCCACACTGCACACCCACACACTCCTACACTCACCCCACACTGCACACCCACACACTCCTACACTCACCCCACACTGCACACCCATCCACTCCTACACACGCCCCTCACTGCACAACCACCCACTCCTAAACTCACCATACACTGCACACCCACACACTCCTACACCCGCCCACACTGCACACCCACACACTCCTACACCTGCCCCACACAGCACACCCACCCACTCCTACACCTGCCCCACACTGCACACCCACAAACTCCTACACCTGCCCACACTGCACACCCACCCACTCCTAAACTCGCCCCACACTGCACACCCACCCAATCCTACACCCGCCCCACACTGCACACCCACCCACTCCTAAACTCGCCCCACACTGCACAAACACCCACTCCTACACCCGCATCACATAGCTCACCCACCCACTCGTACACCCGCCCGACACTGCACACCCACACACTCCTACACCCGCCCCACACTGCACACCCGACCCACACTGCACACCCATCCATTCCTACACCCGCCCCTCACTGCACAACCACCCACACATAAACTCACCCCACACTGCACACCCACACACTCCTAAACTCACCCCACACTGCACACCCACCCACTCCTACACCCGCCCCACACTGCACACCCACCCATTCCTACACCCTCCCCACACTGCACACCCACCCACTACTACACCCGCCCCACACTGCACACCCACCCATTCCTACACCCGCCCCACACTGCACACCGACCCAATCCTACACCCGCCCCACACTGCACACCCACCCACTCCGACATCCGCCCCTCACTGCCCACCCACCCACTCCCACACCCGCCCCTCATTGCACAACCACCCACTCCTAAACTCACCCCACACTGCACACCCACACACTTCGACACCCGCTCACACTGCACACCCACCCACTCCTAAACTCACCCCACACTGCCCACCCACCCACTCCTACACCCACCCCACACTGCACACACACAGACTCCTACACCCGCATCACATAGCACACCAACCCACTCTTCCACCCGCCCCTCACTGCAAACCCACCCACTCCTAAGCTTGCCCCACACTGCACACCCACCCACTCCTACACCCGCCCTACACTGCACACCCACCCACTACTACACCCGCCCCACACTGCATACCCACCCGCTCCTACACCCGCCCCTCACTGCACACCCACCCACTCCTACACCCTCCCCACACTGCAAACCCACCCACTACTACACCCGCCCCACACTGCACACCCACCCGCTCCTACACCTGCCCCTCACTGCACACCCACCCACTCCTACACCCTCCCCACACTGCACACCCACCCACTCCTACACCCTCCCCACACTGCACACCCACCAACTCCTACACCCGCCCTACACTGCACACCCACCCACTACTACACCCGCCCCACACTGCACACCCACCCGCTCCTACACCCTCCCCACACTGCACACCCACACACTACTACACCTGACCCACACTGCACACCCACCCACTCCTACACCTGCCCAACACTGCACACCCACACACTCCTACACCCTCCCCTCACTGCACACCCACACACTACTACACCTGACCCACATTGCACACTCACACACTCCTACACCTGCCCCACAATGCACATCCACCCACTCCTACACCCTCCCCACACTGCACACCCGCACCCTCCTGCACCCGCCCCACACTGCACACCCACCCACTCCTACACCCGCCCCACACTGCACACCCACCCACTCCTACACCCGCCCCACACTGCACACCCACCCACTCCTACACCCGCCCCTCACTGCCCACACCAACACTCCTACACCAGCCCCACACTGCACACCCACACACTCCTACACCCGCCCCACACTGCACACCCACACACTCCTACACCCACCCCATACTGCACACATGACCCACACTGCCCACCCACCCACTCCTACACCAGCCCCACACTGCACACCCACACACTCCTACACCCTCCCCACACTGCACACCCACACACTCCTACACCCACCCCATACTGCACACATTACCCACACTGCCCACCCATCCACTCCTACACCAGCCCCACACTGCACACCCACACACTCCTACACCCACCCCACACTGCACACCCGCACACTCCTACACCCGCCCCACACTGCACACCCACACACTCCTACACCCACCCCATACTGCACACATTACCCACACTGCCCACCCATCCACTCCTACACCAGCCCCACACTGCACACCCACACACTCCTACACCCGCCCCACACTGCACACCCACACACTCCTACACCCACCCCATACTGCACACATTACCCACACTGCCCACCCATCCACTCCTACACCAGCCCCACACTGCACACCCACACACTCCTACACCCGCCCCACACTGCACACACACACACTCCTACACCAGCCCCACACTGCACACCCACACACTCCTACACCCACCCCACACTGCACACCCACCCACTCCTACACCCGCCCCACACTGCACACCCACACACTCCTACACCAGCCCCACACTGCACACCCACACACTCCTACACCCGCCCCACACTGCACACTCACACACTCCGACACCCGCCCCACACTGCACACCCACTCACTCCTACACCTACTCCACACTGCATACCCACTCACTCCTACAGCTGCCCACACTGCACGCCCACACACACCAACAACCGCCAAACTCTGCACACCCACACACTCCTAAACTCGCCGCAAACTGCACACCCTTACAGTCCTCAACTCGCCCCTCACTGCACACCCACCCACTCCTACACCCGCTCTGCACTGCACAACCACACACTCCTAAACTCATCCCACATTGCACACCCACCCACCCACTCGGAAACTCGCCACACACTGCACACCCAACCACTCCTACACCTGCCCCTCACTGCACAACCACCCACAACTACACACCCCTCACTGCACACACACCCACTCCTAAAATCGCCCCACACTGCACACCCACCCACACCCAAACTCGCCCCACACTGCACACCCACCCACTCCTGTACCCGCCCGACACTGCACACATACCCACACCTACACCCGCCACGGACTGCACACCCACACACTCCTAAACTCACCCCAAATTGCACACCCACACACTCCTCCACCCGCCCCACACTGCACACCAACCCACTCATAAACTCGCCCCAAACTGCTCACCCAGCCACTCCTAAACACGCACCACACTGCACACCCATCCACACCTGCACCTGCCCCACACTGCACACCCACCCACTCCTACACCCGCCCCACACTGCACACCCACACACTCCTACACCCACCCCACACTGCACACCCACACACTCCTACACCCGCCCCACACTGCACACCCACACACTCCTACACCAGCCCCACACTGCACACCCACACACTCCTACACCCGCCCCACACTGCACACCCACACACTCCTACACCCGCCCCACACTGCACACCCACCCACTCCTACACCCGCCCCACACTGCACACCCACACACTCCTACACCCGCCCCACACTGCACACCCACACACTCCTACACCCGCCCCACACTGCACACCCACACACTCCTACACCCGCCCCACACTGCACACCCACCCACTCCTACACCCGCCCCACACTGCACACCCACACACTCCTACACCAGCCCCACACTGCACACCCACACACTCCTACACCAGCCCCACACTGCAAACCCACACACTCCTACACCCGACCCACAGTGCACACCCACCCGCTCCTACACCCACCCCACACTGCACACCCACACACTCCTACACCAGCCCCACACTGCACACCCACACACTCCTACACCCGACCCACAGTGCACACCCACCCGCTCCTACACCCACCCCACACTGCACACCCACACACTCCTACACCAGCCCCACACTGCACACCCACACACTCCTACACCCGCCCCACACTGCACACCAACCCACTCATAAACTCGCCCCAAATTGCTCACCCAGCCACTCCTAAACACGCACCACACTGCACACCCATCCACACCTGCACCTGCCCCACACTGCACACACACCCACTCCTACACCCGACCCACAGTGCACACCCACCCGCTCCTACACCCGCCCCACACTGCACACCCACACACTCCTACACCCACCCCACACTGCACACCCACACACTCCTACACCAGCCCCACACTGCACACCCACACACTCCTACACCCGCCCCACACTGCACACCCACACACTCCTACACCAGCCCCACACTGCACACCCACACACTCCTACACCCACCCCACACTGCACACCCACCCACTCCTACACCCGCCCCACACTGCACACCCACACACTCTTACACCAGCCCCACACTGCACACCCACACACTCCTACACCCGCCCCACACTGCACACTCACACACTCCGACACCCGCCCCACACTGCACACCCACTCACTCCTACACCTACTCCACACTGCATACCCACTCACTCCTACAGCTGCCCACACTGCACGCCCACACACACCAACAACCGCCAAACTCTGCACACCCACACACTCCTAAACTCGCCGCAAACTGCACACCCTTACAGTCCTCAACTCGCCCCTCACTGCACACCCAGCCACTCCTACAGCTACCCAACACTGCCCACCCACCCATTCCTACATGGGCCCCACACTGCACACCCACACACTCCTACACCCGCCCCACACTGCACACCCACACACTCCTACACCCGCCCCACACTGCACACCCACACACTCCTACACCCGCCCCACACTGCACACCCACACACTCCTACACCCGCCCCACACTGCACACCCACACACTCCTATACCCGCCCCACACTGCACACCCACACACTCCTACACCCGCCCCACACTGCACACCCACACACTCCTACACCCTCCCCACACTGCACACCCACACACTCCTACACCCGCCCCACACTGCACACCCACACACTCCTACATCCGCTCTGCACTGCACACCCACACACTCCTACACCCGCTCTGCACTGCACACCTACACACTCCTACACCCGCCCCACACTGCACACCCACACACTCCTAAACCCGCCCCACAATGCACACCCACACACTCCTAAACTCGCCCCACACTGCACACCCACACACTCCTACACCCGCCCCACACTGCACAGCTACCCACTCCTACACCCACCCCACACTGCACACCCACCCACTCCTAAACTCGCCCCACACTGCACAAACACCCACTCCTACACCCGCCCCACACTGCACACCCACCCACTCCTAAACTCACCCCACACTGCACACCCACCCACTCCTAAACTCGCTCCACACGGCACACCCACACACTCCTACATCAGCCCCTCACTGCACACCCACCCACCCACCCATTCCACCCGCCCCACACTACGCACCCACACACTTCTACACTTTCCGCACACTACTCACAATAGCCAATCCTAAACTCACCCCACTCTGCACACCCATCCACTTATACACCCACCCCACACTGCACACCCACCCACTCCTAAACTCGCCCCACACTGCAAACCCACACACTCCTACACCCGCCCCACATTGCACACCCACACACTCCTACACCCGCCCCACACTGCACACCCACACACTCCTACACCCACCCCACACTGCACACCAAACCACTCCTACACCCGCCCCACACTGCAGACCCACACACTCCTACACCCGCCCCACATTGCACACCCACACACTCCTACACCCGCCCCACATTGCACACCCACACACTCCTACACCCGCCCCACACTGCACACCCACACACTCCTACACCCACCCCACACTGCACACCAAACCACTCCTACACCCGCCCCACACTGCACACCCACACACTCCTACACCCGCCCCACACTGCACACCCACACACTCCTACACCCGCCCCACTCTGCACACCCACCCACACCTCCACCCGTCCCGCACTGCACACCCAACCACTCCTACACCCGCCCCACACTGAACACCCACCCACTCCTACACCTGCCCCACACTGCACACCCACTCACTCCTACACCTGCCCCACACTGCACACCCACTCACACCTACACTTGCCCCACACTGCACGCCCACACACTCCTACACCTGCCCCACACTGCACACCCACTCACTCCTACACCCGCCCCACACTGCACACCCACTCACTCCTACACCTGCCCCACACTGCACACCCACTCACACCTACACTTGCCCCACACTGCACGCCCACACGCACCAACACCGCCAAATTCTGCACACCCACACACACCAGCAACCGCCAAATTCTGCACACCCACACACTCCTAAACTCGCCCCACACTGCACACCCACACACTCCTATACCCGCCACAGACTGCACACCCACACACTCCTAAACCCGCCCCAAACTGCACACCCTTACAGTCCTCAACTCGCCCCTCACTGCACACCCACCCACTCCTACACCTACCCAACACTGCCCACCCACCCATTCCTACATGGGCCCCACACTGCACACACACACACTCCTACACCCGCCCCACACTGCACACCCACACACTCCTACATCCGCTCTGCACTGCACACATACACACTCCTAAACTCGCCCCGCACTGCACATCCACTCAGTCCTACACCCGCCCCACACTGCACACCCTCACACTCCTACACCCGCCCCACACTGCACACCCACACACTCCTACACCCGCTCTGCACTGCACACATACACACTCCTAAACTCGCCCCTCACTGCACATCTACCCACTCCTACACCCGCCACACTCTGCACAGCCACCCACTCCTACACCCACCCCACACTGCACAGCCACCCACTCCAAAACTCGCCTCACACTGCACAGCCACCCACTCCTACACCCGCCCCGCACTGCACACTCACCCACTCCTACACCCGCCCCACACTGCACACTCACACACTCCTACACCCGCCCCACACTGCACACTCACACACTCCTACACCCGCCCCACACTGCATACCCACTCACTCCTACACCCGCCCCACACTGCACACCCACTCACTCCTACACCCGCCCCACACTGCACACTCACACACTCCTACACCCGCCCCACACTGCACACTCACACACTCCTACACCCGCCCCACACTGCACACTCACACACTCCTACACCCGCCCCACACTGCACACTCACACACTCCTACACCCGCCCCACACTGCACACCCACTCACTCCTACACCCGCCCCACACTGCACACTCACACACTCCTACACCCGCCCCACACTGCACACCCACTCACTCCTACACCCGCCCCACACTGCACACCCACTCACTCCTACAGCTGCCCACACTGCACACCCACACACACCAACAACCGCCAAACTCTGCACACCCACACACTCCTAAACCCGCCCCAAACTGCACACCCTTACAGTCCTCAACTCGCCCCTCACTGCACACCCAACCACTCCTACACCTACCCAACACTGCCCACCCACCCATTCCTACATGGGCCCCACACTGCACACCCACACACTCCTACACCCGCCCCACACTGCACATCCACTCACTCTTACACCCGTCCCACACTGCACACCCACACACTCCTACACCCGCCCCACACTGCACACTCACACACTCCTAAACTCGCCCCTCACTGCACATCTACCCACTCCTACACCCGCCACACTCTGCACACCCACCCACTCGTACACCCACCCCACACTGGACACCCACCCACTCCTACACCCACCACACACTGCACACCCACCCACTCCTACACACCCCTCACTGCACACACACCCACTCCTAAAATCACCCAACACTGCACACCCACCCACACCCAAACCCGCCCCACACTGCACACCCACCCACTCTATACCCGCCCCACACTGCACACACACCCACACCTACACCCGCCACAGACTGCACACCCACACACTCCTAAACTCACCCCAAATTGCACACCCAGCCACTCCTACACCAGTCCCACACTGCACACCCAACCATTCCTACACGGGCCCCACATGCACACCCACCCACTCCTATACGGGCCCCACACTGCACACCCACTCACTCCTACACCTGCCCCACACTGCACACCCACACACACCAACAACCGCCAAACTCTGCACACCCACACACTCCTACACCCGCCCCACTCTGCACACCGACCCACAACACCTCCACCTGTCCCGCACTGCACACCCACCCACTCCTACACACACTCCGCATGCACACACACCCACACCTACACCCCCCCCAAACTGAACACCCGCCCACACTGCACACCCAGCCACTCCGACACCCACCCCACACTGCACACCCATACACTCCAACAACCGCCCCACACTGCACACCCACTCACTCCTACATGGGCCCCCCACGGCACATTCACCCGCTCCTACACCCGCCCCCATACTGCACACCCACCCACTCCTGCACCCGCCCCACACTGCACACCCACCCACTCCGACACCCGCCCCACACTGCACACCCACCCACTCCTATCCCTGCCCCACACTGCATGCCCACCCACTCTTAAACTCGCTCCGCACAGCACACCCACCCACACCCACACCCGCTCCGCACAGCACACCCATCCACTCCTACACCCGCCCCACACTGCACACACACACACTCCTACACACCCCTCACTGCACACACACCCACTCCTAAACTCGCCCCTCACTGCACACCCACACACTCCTACACCCGCCCCACACTGCACACCCACCCACTCCTACACCCGCCCCTCACTGCACAACCACCCACTCCTACACACCTCTCACTGCACACCCACCCACTCCTAAACTCGCCCCACACTGCACACCCACACACTCCAACACTCGCACCACACTGCACACCTAACCACTCCTACACCCGCCCCACACTGCACACCCACACACTACTATAACGCGCCCCACACTGCACACCCACCCACACCTACACCCGCCCCGCACTGGACACACACCCACTCCTAAACTCGCCCCAAACTGCACATCGAGCCACTCCGACACCCACCCCACACTGCACACCCACCCACTCCTAAACACGCCCCACACTGCACACCCACCCACTTCGACACTCGCCCCACACTGCCCACCCACCCACTCCTAAACTCGTACCACACTGCACACCCACCCACTCCTACACCCACCCAACACTGCACACCCACACGGTCCTACACCCGCTCCACACTCCACACCCACCCACTCCTACGCCCATTCCTCACTGCACACCCACCCACTCCAACACCCGCCCATACTTCACACCAACCACTCCTACACCCGCCCCACACTGCACACCCACCCACTCCTACACCCGCCCCACACTGCACACCCACCCAGTCCTACACCCACCCCACACTGCACACCCATACACTCCAACAACCGCCCCACACTGCACACCCACTCACTCCTACATGGGCCCCCCACGGCACATTCACCCGCTCCTACACCCGCCCCATACTGCACACCCACCCACTCCTGCACCCGCTCTACACTTCACACCCACCCACTCCTGCACCCGCCCCACACTGCACACCCACCCACTCCTACACCCGCCCCACACTGCACACCCACCCACTCCTACACGGGCTCCACACTGCACACCCACCCACTCCTATACCCACCCCACACTGCACACCCACCCACTCCTACACCCGACTCACAGTGCACACCCACACACACCAACAACCGCCAAACTCTGCACACTCACACACTCCTAAACTCGCCCGATACATAACACCAACCACTCCTACACCCGCCCCACACTGCACACTCACCCACTCCGACACCCGCCCCACTCTGCACACCCAACCACTCCTATACGGGCCCCACACTGCACACCCAACCACTCCTATACGGGCCCCACACTGCACACCCAACCACTCCTATACGGGCCCCACACTGCACACCCACTCACTCCTACAGCTGCCCACACTGCACGCCCACACACACCAACAACCGCCAAACTCTGCACACCCACACACTCCTAAACTCGCCGCAAACTGCACACCCACCTGCTCCTAAACCAGCCCCTCATTACACACCCACCCACTCCTACACCCGCCCCACACTGCACACCCACTCACTCCTACACCCGCCCCACACTGCACACCCACTCACTCCTACACCCGCCCCTCACTGCACACCCACCCACTCCTACACCCACTCACTCCTACACCCGCCCCTCACTGCACACCCACCCACTCCTACACCCACCCCACACTGCACACCCACACACTCCTACACCCGCCCCACACTGCATGCCCACCCACTCTTAAACTTGCTCCTCACAGCACACCCACCCACTCCCACACCCGCTCCGCACAGCACACCCACCCACTCCTAACCTCGCCCCACACTGCACACCCACCCACTCCTAAACTCACCCCAAACTGCACACCCAGCCACTCCGACACCCACCCCACACTGCACACCCACCCACTCCTAAACACGCCCCAAACTGCACACCCACACACTCCTAACCTCGCCCCACACTGCACACCCACACACTCCTAACCTCGCCCCACACTGCACACCCGCCCACTCCTAAACTCGCCCCAAACTGCACACCCAGCCACTCCGACACCCACCCCACACTGCACACCCGCCCACTCCTAAACAAGCCCCAAACTGCACACCCAGCCACTCCTACACCCGCTCCGCACTGCACACCCACACACTCCTAAACTCGCCCCCAACTGCACACCCACCCACTCCTGCACCCGCCCCACACTGCACACCCACCCACTCCTAAACTCGTCCCACACTGCACACCCACCCACTCTTACACCCGCCCCACACTGCACACCCATCCACTCCTACACCCGCCCCACACTGCACACCCACTGACTCCGACACCCACCCCACTCTGCACACACACCCACTTCTACACTCACCCCACACTGCACACCCACCCACTCCTAAACTCGTCCCACACTGCACACCCACCCACTCTTACACCCGCCCCACACTGCACACCCATCCACTCCTACACCCGCCCCACACTGCACACCCACTGACTCCGACACCCGCCCCACTCTGCACACACACCCACTCCTACACTCACCCCTCACTGCACACACACCCACTCCTACACTCACCCCTCACTGCACACCCACCCACTCCTAAACTCGCTCCACACTCTACACCCACCCACTCCTGCACCCGCCCCACACTGCACACCCACCCACTCCTAAACTCGCCCCACTCTGCACACCCACCCACTCCTAAACTCGCCCCACACTGCACACCCACCCACACCAACACCCGTCCCACACTGCACACCCCACCACTCCTACACAGACCCCACACTGCACACACACCCACACCTACACCCGCCCCAAACTGCACACCGACACACTCCTAACCTCGCCCCACACTGCACACCCAGCCACTCTGACACCCACCCCACACTGCACACCCGCCCACTCCTACATCCGCCCCACACTGCACACCCACACACTCCTACACCCGCACTACACTGCCCACCCACCGACTCCTACACCCGTCCCGCACTGCACACCCAACCATTCCTACACGGGCCCCACACTGCACACTCACCCACTCGTACACCAGCCCCACACTGCACACTCACCCACTCCTACACCAGACCCACAGTGCACACCCAGCCACTCCTACACCAGACCCACACTGCCCACCCACCCACTCCTACACCCGCCCCACACTGCCCACCCACCCACTCCTTCACCCGCCCCAAACTGCACACCCACACACTCCTAACCTCGCCCCACACTGCACACCCAGCCACTCTGACACCCACCCCACACTGCACACCCACTCACTCCTAAACACGCCCCAAACTGCACACCCAGCCACTCCGACATCCACCCCTCACTGCACACCCACCCACTCCTAAACTCGCTCCACACTCAACACCCACCCACTCCTACACCCGCTCCGCACTGCACACCCACACACTCCTAAACTCGCCCCCCACTGCACACCCACCCACTCCTGCACCCGCCCCACACTGCACACCCACTCACTCCTAAACACGCCCCACACTGCACAACCACTCACTCCTAAACACGCCCCAAACTGCACACCCAGCCACTCCGACACCCACCCCTCACTGCACACCCACCCACTCCTAAACTCGCTCCACACTCAACACCCACCCACTCCTACACCCGCTCCGCACTGCACACCCACACACTCCTAAACTCGCCCCCCACTGCACACCCACCCACTCCTGCACCCTCCCCACACTGCACACCCACCCACTCCTAAACTCGCCCCACACTGCACACCCACCCACTCCTAAACTCGCCCCACACTGCACACCCACCCACACCAACACCCGTCCCACACTGCACACCCCACCACTCCTACACGGACCCCACACTGCACACACACCCACACCTACACCCGCCCAAAACTGCACACCGACACACTCCTAACCTCGCCCCACACTGCACACCCAGCCACTCTGACACCCACCCCACACTGCACACCCGCCCACTCCTAAACTCGCCTTTAACTGCACACCCAGCCACTCCGACACCCACTCCACACTGCACACCCACTTACTCCTAAACCCGCCCCAAACTGCACACCCAGCCACTCCGACACCCACCCCACACTGCACACCCGCCCACTCCTACACCCGCCCCACACTGCCCACCCACCGACTCCTACACCCGACCCGCACTGCACACCCAACCATTCCTACACGGGCCCCACACTGCACACCTACTCACTCCTTCACCCGTCCCACACTGCACACCAACCCACTCCTAAACTCGCCCCACACTGCACACCCACCCACACCAACACCCGTCCCACACTGCACACCCCACCACTCCTACACTTGCCCCACACTGCACACCCCACCACTCCTACACCCGCCCCACACTGCACACCCACCCACTCCTACACCAGCCCCACACTGCACACCCACACATTCCTAAACTCGCCCCACACTGCACACACACCCACACCAACACCCGTCCCACACTGCACACCCCACCACTCCTACACTTGCCCCACACTGCACACACACCCACACCTACACCCGCCCCAAACTGCACACCGACACACTCCTAACCTCGCCCCACACTGCACACCCAGCCACTCTGACACCCACCCCACACTTCACACCCACCCACTCCTGCACCCGCCCCACACTGCACACCCACACACTCCTACACTCGCCCCACACTGCACACCCACCCACTCCTATACCCACCCCACACTGCACACCCACCCACTCCTACACCCGACTCACAGTGCACACTCACACATACCAACAACCGCCAAACTCTGCACACCCACACACACCAACAACCGCCAAACTCTGCACACTCACACACTCCTAAACTCGCCCGATACATAACACCAACCACTCCTACACCCGCCCCACACTGCACACCCACACACTCCATCAACTGCCAAACACTGCACACCAAACCACTCCTACACGGACCTCACACTGCACACCCACCCACACCTCCACCCGTCCCGCACTGCACACCCACACACTCCTACACTGAGCCCCACACTGCACACTCACCCACTCCTAAACCCGCCCCACTCTGCACACCCAACCACTCCTATACGGGCCCCACACTGCACACCCAGTCACTCCTACACCTGCCCCACACTGCACACCCAACCACTCCTACACGGGCTCCACACTGCACACCCACACACTCCTAAACTCGTCCCACACTGCACACCCACCCACTCCGACACCCGCCCCACACTGCACACCCACCCACTCCGACACCCGCCCCACTCTGCACACCCAACCACTCCTACACGGGCTCCACACTGCACACCCACACACTCCTACACTGAGCCCCACACTGCACACTCACCCACTCCGACACCCGCCCCACTCTGCACACCCAACCACTCCTATACGGGCCCCACACTGCACACCCAGTCACTCCTACACCTGCCCCACACTGCACACCCAGTCACTCCTACACCTGCCCCACACTGCACACCCACACACTCCTACACCTGCCCCACACTGCACACCCAACCACTCCGACAACCGCCAAACTCTGCACACCCACACACTCCTAAACTCGCCCCAAACTGCACACCCTTACAGTCCTCAACTCGCCCCTCACTGCACACCCAGCCACTCCTACACCCACCCAAAACTGCACACCCACCTGCTCCTAAACCAGCCCCGCATTACACACCCACCCACTCCTACACCCGCCCCTCACTGCACACCCACACACTCCTACACCCACCCCACACTGCACACCCAACCACTCCTACACCCGCCCCACACTGCACACCCACTCACTCCTACACCCGCCCCTCACTGCACACCCACCCACTCCTACACAGGCCCCACACTGCACACCCACCCACTCTTACACCCGCTTCGCACTGCACACCCACCCACTCTTAAACTTGCTCCTCACAGCACACCCACCCACTCCCACACCCGCTCCGCACAGCACACCCACCCACTCCTAACCTCGCCCCACACTGCACACCCAGCCACTCTGACACCCACCCCACACTGCACACCCACACACTCCTAAACTCGCCCCAAACTGCACACCCAGCCACTCCGACACCCACCCCACACTGCACACCCGCCCACCCCTAAACTCGCCCCAAACTGCACACCCAGCCACTCTGACACCCACCCCACACTGCACACCCGCCCACTCCTAAACTCGCCCCAAACTGCACACCCAGCCACTCCGACACCCACCCCACACTGCACACCCGCCCACCCCTAAACTCGCCCCAAACTGCACACCCAGCCACTCTGACACCCGCCCCACACTGCACACCCGCCCACTCCTAAACTCGCCTTTAACTGCACACCCACCCACTCCGACACCCACTCCACACTGCACACCCACTCACTCCTAAAATCGCCCCAAACTGCACACCCAGCCACTCCGACACCCACCCCACACTGCACACCCACTCACTCCTAAACACGCCCCACACTGCACACCCACCCACTCCTAAACACGCCCCACACTGCACACCCACCCACTCCTAAATTCACCCGCCCCAAACTGCACACCCACACACTCCTAACCTCGCCCCACACTGCACACCCAGCCACTCTGACACCCACCCCACAATGCACACCCGCCCACTCCTAAACTCGCCTTTAACTGCACACCCAGCCACTCCGACACCCACTCCACACTGCACACCCGCCCACTCCTAAACTCGCCTTTAACTGCACACCCAGCCACTCCGACACCCACTCCACACTGCACACCCGCCCACCCCTGAACACGCCCCACACTGCACACCCACCCACTCCTAAATTCACCCACCCCACACTGCACACCCGCCCACTCCTAAACTCGCCTTTAACTGCCCACCCAGCCACTCCGACACCCACCCCACACTGCACACCCGCCCACTCCTAAACTCGCCTTTAACTGCACACCCAGCCACTCCGACACCCACTCCACACTGCACACCCGCCCACTCCTAAACTCGCCCCAAACTGCACACCCAGCCACTCCGACACCCACTCCACACTGCACACCCACTCACTCCTAAACTCGCTCCAAACTGCACACCCAGCCACTCTGACACCCACCCCACACTGCACACCCACCCACTCCTAAACTCGCCTTTAACTGCACACCCAGCCACTCCGACATCCACTCCACACTGCACACCCACTCACTCCTAAACTCGCCTTTAACTGCACACCCAGCCACTCCGACACCCACCCCACACTGCACACCCGCCCACTCCTAAACTCGCCTTTAACTGCACACCCAGCCACTCCGACACCCACTCCACACTGCACACCCGCCCACTCCTAAACTCGCCTTTAACTGCACACCCAGCCACTCCGACACCCACTCCACACTGCACACCCGCCCACTCCTAAACTCGCCTTTAACTGCACACCCAGCCACTCCGACACCCACTCCACACTGCACACCCGCCCACTCCTAAACTCGCCTTTAACTGCACACCCAGCCACTCCGACACCCACCCCACACTGCACACCCACTCACTCCTAAACTCGCCTTTAACTGCACACCCAGCCACTCCGACACCCACCCCACACTGCACACCCGCCCACTCCTAAACTCGCCTTTAACTACACACCCAGCCACTCCGACACCCACCCCACACTGCACACCCGCCCACTCCTAAACACGCCCCACACTGCACACATACCCACTCCTAAACTCGCCCAGCACTGCACACCCAATCACTCCTACACCCGCACCACACTGCACACCCACCCACTCCTACACCCGCCCCACACTGCACACCCACCCACTCCTACACCCGCCCCACACTGCACACCAACACACTCCTACACCCGCCCCACACTGCACACCCACCCACTCCTACACCCGTCCCGCACTGCACACCCAACCATTCCTACACGGGCCCCACACTGCACACTCACTCACTCCTACACTAGACCCACAGTGCACACTCACTCACTCCTACACCCGCCACACACTGCACACCCACCCACTCCTAAACTCGCCCGATACTGCACACCCACACACTCCTACACCCGCCCTACACTGCACACCCACCCACTCCTACACCCGCCCCACACTGCACACCCACACATTCCTAAACTCGTCCCACACTGCACACCCAACCACTCCTACACGGGCCCCACACTGCACACACACCCACACCTACACCCGCCCCACACTGCACACCGACACACTCCTAACCTCGCCCCACACTGCACACCCGCCCACTCCTGCACCCGCCCCACACTGCACACCCACCCACTCCTACACCCGTCCCGCACTGCACACCCAACTATTCCTACAAGGGCCCCACACTGCACACTCACCCACTCCTACACCAGCCCCACACTGCACACCCACACACTCCTACACCCACCCCACACTGCCCACCCACACACTCCTTCACCCGCCCCACACTGCACACCAACCCACTCCTAAACTCGCCCGATACTGCACACCCACCCACTCCTACACCAGCCCCACACTGCACACCCACCCACTCCTACACCCGCCCTACACTGCACACCCACCCACTCCGACACCCGCCGCACACTGCACACCCATCCACTCCTAAACTCGCCCCACAATGCACACCCACACACTCCTACACCCGCACCTCACTGCACACCCATCCACTCCTATACACACCCCACACTGCTCACCCCCCGCTCCTATACCCCCTCACTGCACACCCACCCACTCATACACCAACCCCTCACTGCCCACCCACCCACTCCTACACTAGCCCGTCACTGCACAACCACCCACTCCTACACCCACCCCACACTGCCCACCCACCCACTCCTACACACACCCCTCACTGCACACCCACCCACTCCTACACCCACCCCACACTGCCCACCCACCCACTCCTACACACACCCCTCACTGCACACCCACCCACTCCTACACCCACCCCACACTGCCCACCCACTCACTCCTACACCCACCCCTCACTGCACACCCTCCCGCTCCTACACACACCCCTCACTGCACACCCACCCACTCCTACACCCGCCCCACACTGCACACCCACACACTCCTAATCTCGCCCCACACTGCACACCCAGCCACTGTGACACCCACCCCACACTGCACACCCGCCCACTCCTGCACCCGCTCTACACTTCACACCCACCCACTCCTAAACTCGCCCCAAACTGCACACCCAGCCACTCCGACACCCACCCCACACTGCACACCCACCCACTCATAAACACGCCCCACACTGCACACCCACCCATTTCTACACTCGCCCCACACTGCACAGCCACACACTCCATCAACCGTCAAACTCTGCATACCCACCCACTCCTACACCCGTCCCGCACTGCACACCCACCCACTCCTATACACACCCCTCACTGCACACCCAAACACGCCTGCACCACCCTCACTGCACACCCACCCAATCCTGCACCAGCCCCTCACTGCACACCCACCCAATCCCGCACCAGCCCCTCACTGCACACCCACCCACTCCTACACCAGCCCCTCACTGCACACCCACCCACTCCTATACACACCCCTCACTGCACACCCACCCACTCCTATACACACCCCTCACTGCACACCCACCCACTCCTATACACACCCCTCACTGCACACCCACCCACTCCTATACACACCCCTCACTGCACACCCAAACACACCTGCACCAGCCCCTCACTGCACACCCACCCAATCCCGCACCAGCCCCTCACTGCACACCCACCCACTCCTGCACCAGCCCCTCACTGCACACCCACCCACTCCTGCACCAGCCCCTCACTGCACACCCACCCACTCCTGCACCAGCCCCTCACTGCACACCCACCCAATCCCGCACCAGCCCCTCACTGCACACCCACCCAATCCTGCACCAGCCCCTCACTGCACACCCACCCACTCCTATACACACCCCTCACTGCACACCCACCCACTCCTATACACACCCCTCACTGCACACCCAAACACACCTGCACCAGCCCCTCACTGCACACCCACCCATTCCTGCACCAGCCCCTCACTGCACACCCACCCACTCCTGCACCAGCCCCTCACTGCACACCCACCTACTCCTATACACACCCCTCACTGAACACCCACCCACTCCTATACACACCCCTCACTGCACACCCACCCACTCCTATACACACCCCTCACTGCACACCCACCCACTCCTATACACACCCCTCACTGCACACCCAAACACACCTGCACCAGCCCCTCACTGCACACCCACCCAATCCCGCACCAGCCCCTCACTGCGCACCCACCCACTCCTGCACCAGCCTCTCACTGCACACCCACCCAATCCTGCACCAGCCCCTCACTGCACACCCACCCACTCCTGCACCAGCCTCTCACTGCACACCCACCCACTCCTGCACCAGCCTCTCACTGCACACCCACCCAATCCTGCACCAGCCCCTCACTGCACACCCACCCACTCCTGCACCAGCCTCTCACTGCACACCCACCCAATCCTGCACCAGCCCCTCACTGCACACCCACCCAATCCTGCACCAGCCTCTCACTGCACACCCACCCACTCCTATACACACCCCTCACTGCACACCCAAACACACCTGCACCAGCCCCTCACTGCACACCCACCCACTCCTGCACCAGCCCCTCACTGCACACCCACCTACTCCTATACACACCCCTCACTGAACACCCACCCACTCCTATACACACCCCTCACTGCACACCCACCCACTCCTATACACACCCCTCACTGCACACCCACCCACTCCTATACACACCCCTCACTGCACACCCACCCACTCCTGCACCAGCCCCTCACTGCACACCCACCTACTCCTATACACACCCCTCACTGCACACCCACACACTCCTACACCAGCCCCTCACTGCACACCCACCCACTCCTACACCAGCCCCTCACTGCACACCCACCCAATCCTGCACCAGCCCCTCACTGCACACCCACCCACTCCTACACCAGCCCCTCACTGCACACCCACCCAATCCTGCACCAGCCCCTCACTGCACACCCACCCACTCCTGCACCAGCCCCTCACTGCGCACCCACCCACTCCTACACCAGCCCCTCACTGCACACCCACCCACTCCTACACCAGCCCCTCACTGCACACCCACCCACTCCTGCACCAGCCCCTCACTGCACACCCACCCACTCCTGCACCAGCCCCTCACTGCACAGGCCATCCACTCCTGCACCAGCCCCTCACTGCACACCCACCCACTCCTGCACCAGCCCCTCACTGCATACCCACCCACTCCTGCACCAGCCCCTCACTGCACACCCACCCACTCCTGCACCAGCCCCTCACTGCACACCCACCCAATCCTGCACCAGCCCCTCACTGCACACCCACCCACTCCTGCACCAGCCCCTCACTGCGCACCCACCCACTCCTGCACCAGCCCCTCACTGCACACCCACCCACTCCTGCACCAGCCCCTCACTGCACAGGCCATCCACTCCTGCACCAGCCCCTCACTGCACACCCACCCACTCCTGCACCAGCCCCTCACTGCACAGGCCATCCACTCCTGCACCAGCCCCTCACTGCACACCCACCCACTCCTGCACCAGCCCCTCACTGTGCAGGCCATCCACTACTCTACAAGCCCCTCAACTAATCTTTCACTTCGGACTTTTTCACTTCCTTCACGGTGCCTGGGTGCCATTGTCTTTATTTCGTGTCCCTCGCTGCCCCATGCGGATGTGGTGATGATCTGCTGTCTCGAGCTGCTGCAGTGCACAGACTGTAAATAGACCCACAATGCCTTTTGGGAAGAAATTCCAGGACTGTGACCCAGCCACACTGCAGGAATGACGTTATATTTCCAAGTGAGGACGGAGAGTGGCTTGGAGGGGAACTTGCAGGGACATTGTTCCCATGTATCTGCCCCAGTTGTGCTTTTAGGTGGGAGAGCCAGTGGGTTTGGAAGGTGCTGTCTTAAGGCCTTGCTGAGTTACTGAGGATGGACCCACCCCTCTTCTGCAGCTCACCATTGTGCACAGCCAATAAGAAAATTACAGGCTTTCTGTTTGTAATGGAGGCTGTTTCATACTTTGGAGACCTGCAATGACTCCCGCTGAATTCCCCTTGTCGCCAGAAAGGATTTCTGCGTCAGGCCAGAATCGTGGACATTTTTACATTGTTACATATTTATCTACCTCGTGCAATGGTTTGAGATTTTCTCAGCCTCCTGCTTCTCGAGTTTGTGAGCTTTCTCTTGTGGCCTCTTCATTTCAGTTTCCTTGGCCCTGTCTCACGGTGAACTATGACAGCAATCCAAGGCTGTAATTTGCTGTCGTAAATGACATGCTCAATTTCTGCACTTTTTAAGGTTTCCCCTTTCGTATGGTGGGATTTGAGATCACGTTACCCTCAAAGGCTGGTCAGCTCTTTGGCTTAACTCTGACTTGGAAATACTCCCCCCCGAGCACTACCTCCTGACGCAGCCTTTATCCTTGCCTTGGAGCTGCAGATCTCCGTCTGTTTCTGCACATCTACTGTCAGGTCTGGGTATATTTTCTGCGTTGATCTCTGAAGTATTCATCTGTGTTGACGTGTGTGGGCTTCACTGTCATCAGCGATCAGCGGGATCTGTTTCGATGGAAATCTTCTGGGTCACCAACACGCTTTAATTTTTTTTTTAACTCTTAAAGGCCTGTGATCTAATTCCTCTCCATTGCCACCAGTTAGAAACAGCATTGGTCACCTCTGCAGGAGTTCAGCATTGTCACTCCACCACTGTTCACCATGCTGTGTATGTCACCTCATCTGAAGTGACTTCAATATCCTGTCACCAAGCCACCCTCTATTTACACACCGAATACCTTACACAACGCACCAGGTGTGCTCTCACCTGTACAATTGCAGCAAGACATCCCTGTTCCTGTGTTTGAATCCTCTCACTATCAAACCACATGCGACTGCACCTTCTTCACTGCCTGCTGCTCCTGCACGTTGACTTTCATTGTTCAGGAACCACCCAGGTTTCATTGCACCTCCTCCTTTCCCAATCTAGCACCGTTCAGATAATAATCGGCCCCTTCAGTTTTGCTACCGATGTGAATATCCTCACATTGATCCGCACTATACCTCATCTGAATGTGTTTACCGACTCCCTCAACCTCAAGGGTGATGAATACGTCCTTGTGTCCACGAACACCTTCATCATCCGTCTTTATGGTGTTGGTGGAGGGATAAGTATTGACCCGTGGCCAACCTCCTTGCCCTCCTTCAGAACGGCACTGTGACACTGTTCACAATTACCCAAGGAGCTGTCGGAAGGTGCCAGTTGTCAGCAGGTAGCTGACCCCCTTGAGGCCTTGTGTCAAAGGGCTCCCATGATGCTCTCTGCTGCTGATGATCACAGTCAGGCAAGTGGGAAGACTTCACTAATCACGCTGCCGTTCAGCGTGAGTGCAATAGTTAAAATGAATCGTTGTCAGGGGCCGGTTGTTCAGGAGAGTATTGCGATTGTAAAGAATATGGGTTCCCTGATTGGGGCTGTTAATCTGATCCAGTCAGGGAGCCCTGGCTGACATAAAAGGGTGAGATTCGGGGATATTGAGGCACTGAACGGCTGACTCAGTGAGAGGCAGCACTATTGTCAAAGGCAATGCGTTTGTAAATTGAAGGGTGATTGGTGATGGGATGACGGCCTCTGAACAGGCATTTCAGAGAGCGTGTTGCTTACTCCGTGGCATTCACCCTCCGCGAGGTAAATTGGAATATTTACGTGCCAGTCTCTGCTGAGCTGACTGTTTTCAGTTGGGTTCGAACCAGGAATGTTTGGGAAGTTTTGTATAAATCCTGCTTCTGTCCTGGAGCCTGGCTGGAAAATGCTTTGCCGATATCAGGGGAGTACAGAACTGGCTTCAGAAACTGCAACTAGCTCCTATCACATACCCCCGCCCCCCCCACAAATGTCTTTTAAATGTTGTAACTATACCTGCACCTATCGCTTCCTCTGGAAGTACATTTCATAAACTCACCAGCCTCTGTGTGAAAAAGTTCCCTGTTTTTCCTTTCATCTCTCATCTTAAAACTATACCCTCCAGCTTTGAACTCCCCCACTCGCGTGGAAAAGAAATCTTTGCTATTCCTCTTACCTGTGCCCCCTAATGATTTCATAATCCTCTGTAAGGTTGCCCTGCAACCTCTTATGCTCCAGTGAAAAGAGTTCCAGCTTAACCAACCTATATTCATAACTCTGACTGGTCCCAGTAACATCCTGGTAAATTGTTTCTCAACCCTCTCCAATTTAGTTTCCTCCCGATAGCAGGGCGATCAGAACTGTACACAGTACTCCGAAAATGGCCACACCTACGCTTATTAACATCCAAAACTCCTTAGTTTTCGAACATAGAGCAATACAGCGCAGAACAGGCCCTTCGGCCCTCGATGTTGCGCCGACCTGTGAACTATTCTCAGCTCGTGCCCCCTACACTATCCCAAAATCATCCATGTGCTTATCTAAGGATTGTTTAAATCTCCCTCATGGGGCTGAGTTGACTACATTAGCAGGTAGGGCATTCCACGCCCTCAACACTCTTTGGGTGTTTTGGGTGTTTTGGGAAGAATTCAAGCAGATTGGAAAATAGCAAATGTAACATCTTTGTTTAATAAAGAAAAGAGTCAGCAATCAAGAGAGTAAAGTCCATTTAGTCTAACACCTGTCATAAAGAAGGTACTAGAATCGATGATTAAGGAGATTCTAGGAGTTTACTCTGAAATCAGACTGCAATTGGACAGAGTCAACATAGAACATAGAACATAGAACACAGAACATAGAACATAGAACATAGAACACAGAACACAGAACATAGAACATAGAACATAGAACACAGAACATAGAACATAGAACATAGAACACAGAACACAGAACACAGAACATAGAACATAGAACACAGAACACAGAACATAGAACACAGAACATAGAACATAGAACACAGAACACAGAACATAGAACATAGAACACAGAACACAGAACACAGAACACAGAACATAGAACACAGAACACAGAACATAGAACATAGAACACAGAACACAGAACACAGAACATAGAACACAGAACATAGAACACAGAACACAGAACACAGAACATAGAAAATAGAACACAGAACACAGAACATAGAACACAGAACATAGAACACAGAACATAGAACACAGAACACAGAACATAGAACACAGAACATAGAACACAGAACACAGAACATAGAACATAGAACATAGAACATAGAAGAATACAGCGCAGTACAGGCCCTTTGGCCCTCGATGTTGCACGGTGGCACAGTGGTTAGCACTGTTGCCTCACAGCGCCAGAAACCTGGGTTCAATTCCCGCCTCAGGCGACTGACTGTGTGGAGTTTGCACGTTCTCCCCGTGTCTGCGTGGGTTTCCTCCGGGTGCTCCGGTTTCCTCCCACAGTCCAAAAATGTGCAGGTTAGGTGAATTGGCCATGCTAAATTGCCTGTAGTGTTAGGTAAGGGGTAAATGTATAGGTTTGGGTGGGTTGTGCTTCGGCAGGTCGGTGTGGACTTGTTGGGCCGAAGGGCCTGTTTCCACATTGTAATGTAATCTAATGTAATCTAATCTAATCTAATTGTGTTGCGCCAATCCAAGCCCACCTAACCTACACTAGCCCACTATCCTCCATATGCCTATCCAATGCCCGCTTAAATGCCCATAAAGAGGGAGAGTCCACCACTGGTACTGGCAGGGCATTCCATGAACTCACGACTCGCTGAGTAAAGAACCTACCCCTAACATCTGTCCTATACCTACCCCCCCTTAATTTAAAGCTATGCCCCCTCGTTATAGCTGACTCCATATGTGGAAAAAGGTTCTCACGGTCAACCCTATCTAAACCCCTAATCATCTTGTACACCTCTATCAAGTCACCCCTAAACCTTCTTTTCTCCATTGAAAACAACTCCAAGTGCCTCAGCCTTTCCTCATACGATCTTCCTACCATACCAGGCAACATCCTGGTAAACCTCCTCTGCACCCGTTCCAGTGCCTCCACATCCTTCCTATAGTATGGCGACCAAAACTGCACACAATACTCCAGATGCGGCCGCACCAGAGTCATATACAACTGCAACATGACCTCAGTACTCCGGAACTCAATTCCTCTACCAATAAAAGCCAGTACGCCATATGCCTTCTTCACCGCACTATTTACCTGGGTGGCAACTTTCAAAGATCTGTGTACGTGGACACCAAGATCCCTCTGCTCATCCACACTACCAAGTATTCGACCATTAGCCCAGTACCTCATCTTTTTGTTACTCTTACCAAAGTGAATCACCTCACACTTAGCTACATCGAATTCCATTTGCCACCTTTCTGCCCAGTTCTGCAGCTTATCTATATCCCGCTGTAACCTGCCACATCCTTCCTCACTGTCAACAACTCCACCGACTTTCGTATCATCCACAAACTTGCTCACCCAACCTTCTAGCCCCTCCTCCAGGTCATTTATAAAAATGACAAACAGCAATGGTCCCAAAACAGATCCTTGTGGAACACCGCTAGTAACAGCACTCCAAGATGAACCTTTACCATCAACTACTACCCTCTGTCTTCTTTCAGCCAGCCAATTCCTAATCCAAACCTTCAACTCACCCTCAATGCCATACCTCCGTATTTTTTGCAGTAGCCTACCATGGGGAACCTTATCAAACGCCTTACTAAAATCCATATACACCACATCTACCGCTTTCCCCTCGTCCACCTCCTTAGTCACCTTCTCAAAGAATTAAATAAGGTTTGTGAGGCACGACCTGCCCTTCACAAAACCATGCTGACTATCCTTGATCACATTATTCCTATCCAGATGTTCATAAATCCTATCCCTTACAATTCTCTCTAAGACTTTGCCCACAACAGAAGTGAGACTCACCGGCCTATAGTTACTAGGGTTATCCCTACTCCCCTTCTTGAACAAGGGAACCACATTTGCTATCCTCCAGTCTACTGGCACTATTCCTGTAGACAACGAGGACATAAAAATCAAGGCCAATGGCTCTGCAATCTCCTCCCTTGCTTCCCAGAGAATCCTAGGATAAATGCCATCAGGCCCAGGGGATTTATCTATTTTCACCCTTTCCAGAATTTCCAACACCTCTTCCCTACATACCTCAAAGCCATTCATTCTACTTAATTGTGACTCAGTATTCACATCGACAACAATGCCCTGTTCCTGAGTGAATACTGACGAAAAGTATTCATTCAGTGTCTCCCCAATCTCTTCAGCCTCCACACGCAATTTCCCACTACTATCCTTGACTGGACCTATTCATTCTTTTATTCCTGACATACCTATAGAAAGCCTTAGGGTTTTCCCTAATCCTACCAACTAAGGACCTTTCATGTCCCCTCCTTGCTGCTCTTAGCTCTCTCTTCAGGTCCTTCCTGGCTACCTTATAACTCTCAATCGTCCCAACTGAACCTTCACGCCTCATCTTTACATAGGCCGCCCTCTTCCATTTAACAAGGGATTCCAATTCCTTATTAAACCACGGCTCCCTCACATGACCCTTTCCTCCCTGCCTGACAGGTACAAACATGGTCTCATGAAACAGAAATCGTGTTAATGAATTTATTAGAATTCTTTGAGGAACCGAACACAGGAGGTACAGTTAGTAAGTTTGCAGATGACACCAAAATTGGAGGTGTATTAGACGATGAAGATAGCTACCTCAAATTACAATGGAATTTTGATCAGTTGGGCCAATGTGCTGAGGAGTGGCAGATGGAGTTTAATTTAGATAAATGTGAGATGCTGCATTTAGGAAAGGCAAATCAGGGCAGGACTTATACACTTAATGGTAAGGTCCTGGGCAGTGTGGCTGAACAAAGAGACCTTGGTTCATGGCTCCTTGAAAGTGGAGTCGCAGGTAGATAGGATAGTGAAGAAGGCGTTTGGTATGCTTTCCTTTATTGGTCAGAGCATTGAGTACAGGAGTTGGGAGGTCATGTTGCGGCTGTACAGGACATTGGTTAGACCACTTCTGGAGTATTGCGTTCAGTTCTGGTCTCCCTGCTATCGGAAGGATTTGTGAAACTTGAAAGGGTTCAGAAAAGATTTACAAGGATGTTCCCAGGGTTGGAGGATTTGAGCTATAGGGAGAGGCTGAACAGGCTGGAGCTGTTTTCCCTGGAGCGTCGGAGGCTGAGGGGTGACCTTATAGAGGTTTATAAAATCATGAGGGGCATGGGTAGGGTAAGTAGCCAAGGTCTTTTCCCTGGGGTGGGGGAGTTCAAAACTAGAGAGCATTGGTTTAAGATGAGATGCAAAGGATTTATAAGGGACCTGAGGGGCAACTTTTACACAGAGTCAGTGGTATGTGTATGGAATGAGCTGCCAGAGGAAGTGGTGGAGGCTGGTACAATTACAACATTTAAAAGGTATCTGGATAGATACATGACAAGGAAGGACTTCGTTATATGGGCCAAATGCTGACAAATGGGACTAGATTAGTTTAGGATATCTGATATTTGGGAAGGAGGCAGAAAACTCAAAATGGGATCATGCTGTAAGGTTGAGTGAAAAAGGAGTTGACGGGAAGGGTGTGGGCAGTAACAAATTAAAAATACTATACATGAATGCACGAAGCATTAGAAATAAGATGGATGAGCTTGAGGCTCTTTTGGAAATTGGCAGATACGATATTGTGGGGATAACTGAGACGTGGCTTCAAGTGGACAGGGCCTGGGAAATGAATATTCAAGGCTACACGTACTATTGTAAGGACAGACTGACGGGCAGAGGGGGTGGGGTGGCCATGTTGGTAAGGGAGAATATTCAGTCCCTTGCGCGGGGGGAACCTAGAGTCAGGGGATGTAGAGTCAGTGTGGATAGAGCTTCGAAATACTAAGGGTAAAAAGACCCTCTTGGGAGTCATCTACAGGCCCCCAAACAGTAGTCTGGATGTCGGATGTAAGTTAAATCAGGAGCTGAAATTGGCCTGTCGCAAAGATGTCACTACAGTTGTTATGGGGGATTTCAACACGCAGATAGACTGGGAGAATCAGGATGGTATTGGACCTCAAGAAAGAGACTTTGTGGAGTGCCTCCGAGATGGATTCTTAGAGCAGCTGGTGCTGGAGCCCACCAGGGAGAAGGCAATTCTGGATCTCGTGTTGTGCAACGAACCAGAATTGGTCAGATACCTCGAAGTGAAGGAGCCATTGGGAAGTAGTGACCATAATACAATAAGCTTCAATCTGCAATTTGAGAGGGAGAGGGTACAGTGGGAAGTGACAGTACTACTGTTGAATAAAGGGAACTATGGAGCTATGAGGGAGGAGCTGGCCAAAGTTCAATGGTGCAATACCTTAGCAGGGATGACCGTGGAGGAACAATGGCGGATATTTCTGTGTATAATGCAGAAGTTGCAGGATCAGTTCATTCCTAAAAGGAAGAAAGATCCCAGGAGGAGGCATGGGCAGCCGTGGCTGACGAGGGAAGTTAAGAAACATATAAAGTTAAAAGATAAAAAGTATAACATAGCAAAGATAAGTGGGAAAACTGAGGACTGGGAAGCTTTTAAAGAACAACAGAGGATTACTAAGAAGGAAATACGCAGAGGAAAAATGAGGTACGAAGGTAAACTGGCCAAGAATATTAAGGAGGATAAGTAAATGTTTTTTTAGGTATGTGAAAGGCAAAAAAATGGTTAAGACTAAAATTGGGCCCTTGAAGACAGAAACAGGGGAATATATTACGGGGATAAAAATGTGTTGCTGGAAAAGTGCAGCAGGTCAGGCAGCATCCCAAGGAACAGGAGAATCGACGTTTCGGGCATAAGCCCTTCTTCAGGAAGGGGAACAAAGAAATGGCAGAAGAATTGAATTGGTACTTCAGATCTGTGTTCACTGAGGAAGACACAAGCAATCTCCCTGAGGTAACAGTGGCTGAAGGACCTGAACTTAAGGGTATTTATATTTGCCAGGAATTGGTGTTGGAGAGACTGTTAGGTCTGAAGGTTGATAAGTCCCCGGGACCTGATGGTCTACATCCCAAGGTACTGAAGGAGGTGGCTCGAGAAATCGTGGATGTGTTGGTGATTATTTTCCAGAGTTTGATAGATTCAGGATCAGTTCCTGCGGATTGGAGTGTGGCTAATGTTGTACCACATTTTAAGAAAGGAGCGAGAGAGAAAGCAGGAAATTATAGATCAGTTAGTCTGACCTCAGTGGTGGGAAAGATGCTGGAGTCTGTTATAAAGGATGAAATTACAACACATCTGGATAGTAACAGGATAGGTCAGAGTCAGCATGGATTTATGAAGGGGAAATCATGCTTGACAAATCTTCTGGAATTTTTTGAGGATGTAACTCTGACTAAGGGAGATCCAGTAGATGTAGTGTACCTGGACTTTCAGAAAGCTTTTGATAAAGTCCCACATAGGAGGTTAGTGAGCAAAATTAGGGTGCATGGTATTGGGGGCAAAGTACTAACTTGGATTGAAAGTTGGTTGGCTAATAGGAAACAAAGGCTCCATTTCGGAATGGCAGGCAGTGACCAGTGGGGTACCGCAGGGATCAGTACTGGGACTGCAGCTTTTTACAATATATGTTAATGATATAGAAGATGATATTAGTAATAACATTAGCAAATTTGCTGATGATACTAAGCTGGGTGGCAGGGTGAAATGTGAGGAGGATGTTAGGAGATTACAGGTTGAGTGGTCAGATGCATGCCAGATGCAGTTTAATGTGGATAAATGTATGGTTATCCACTTTGGTGGCAAGAACAGGAAGGCAGATTACTACCTAAATGGAATCATTTTTAATGGAATCAATTTAGGTAAAGGGGCAGTACAAAGAGATCTGGGTGTTCTTGTACACCAGTCAATGAAGGTAAGCATGCAGGTACAGCAGGTAGTGAAGAAGGCTAATAACACGCTGGCCTTCATAACAAGAGGGATTGAGTATAGATGCAAAGAGGTTCTTCTGCAGCTGTACAGGGCCCTGGTGAGACCACACCTGGAGTACTGTATGCAGTTCTGGTCTCCAAATTTGAGGAAAGACATTCTGGCTATTGAGGGAGTGCAGCGTAGGTTCACGAGGTCAATTCTTGGAATGGCGGGACTACCTTACGCTGAAAGACTGGAGCGACTGGGCTTGTATACCCTTGAGTTTAGAAGACTGAGAGAGGATCTGATTGAGACATATAAGATTATTAAAGGATTGGACACTCTGGAGGCAGGAAGCATGTTTCCGCTGATGGGTGAGTGCTGAACCAGAGGACACAGCTTAAAAATACAGGATAGACCATTTAGGACAGAGATGAGGAGAAACTTCTTCACCCAGAGAGTGGTGGCTGTGTGGAATGCTCTGCCCCATAGGGCAGTGGAGTCCCAGTCTCTGGATTCATTTAAGAAAGAGTTGGATAGAGCTCTCAAGGATAGTGGAATCAAGGGTTATGGAGATAAGGCAGGAACAGGATACTGATTAAGGATGATCAGCCATGATCTTATTGAATGGTGGTGCAGGCTCGAAGGGCAGAATGGCCTACTCCTGCACCTATTGTCTATTGTCTATTATCTATTGTCTATTGTCGGTACGGACGAGTTGGAATGAAGGGTCTGCTTCCATGCTGTATGACTCTGTAACAGCTAAGGTGAGCGAATAGATGTGGTTTCCAAAAGGTAGTTGATACGACAACACATCAAACGTTCGGACAAAAAATAACTGATCATGGGTGCTGGTGATAAATATTGGCTTGGATAAAGAACTGGTTGATTAACAGAGAGTGGAGAGAAGGAATAATTGGGTCATTTCCGGGTTGAAAAGCTCTAACTAGTGGAGTACCAAACGGATTGGAACTGGACTGGGAATACAACTATTTGTAATCTATGTCAATAATGTGGAAGAAGCGATTGACATATGACATCAAACCTCTTCAATTACATCCAGATTGGTGGGAAAATAAGTTTTTGGAATGAGGTGTTGAGTCTGCAGGTAAAATGAGTGAATAACAATTTCTCAGATAGGGTATCATATGGGAAAATGTGAAGTTGTCCAGAAAAAAAATAGAATAGCAGGAGACTATTTAAATGTAGGAACATCTTGTTGTACATTGGGATTTCATGAATCACAAAAAATAGTGTGCAGCTGCAGCAGTGATCAGGAAGGCAAACGCAATGCTAGGGTTTCTAACAGGGTAATACTCAAGTAGGGACATCTTGTTGCAATTGTACATGACTGTGATGGAACCCCCTCTGCAGTTTAGTTCTGCTTTTTTTATTTAAAAGAAAATATAAATGCAGTTTAATAAAAAAACAGTTCAGAGACATTTCACTTGACTCATTCCCAGCATAAGGGATGTTATCCAATGAGAAAAGACTAGACAGGCTGGAACTGTATTCATTAGTGTTTAGAAATATGGAAGACAATCCTGTTGGAAGATATAAAATTCTGAGGGGACCTGACTGGGGATATAGGGCAATGTTTGCGCTGATGGGAAAAACTAGAAGAAGGTGGCACAGTTTAAGAATAAGAGATATGTTACGTGTAGCCTCCCTGTCAGACACTGTCCAATTCCCAGGGCTGACAGCAGATGCTACGTTTGTGACGAAGTTAGATTGCGCTACACTAACTTTGCTTTTCAACAACTTGTTGTACACATCAGGAGGGATGTATGTGGGGGTGGGGTAGTGGGGCAAGGTAGGGGTTGGAGGGTAAGGGCTGGGATGAGGTGGCGAGTGGGGATGATGGTGTGGTGGAGGCAATGTTGCTATCTCTGCAACATTCAGAGAACCTACCTCTGACGTCTGTCCTATAGCTATCACCCCTCAATTTAAAGCTATGTCCCCTCGTGCTAGCCATCACCATCTAAGGAAAAAGGCTCTCCTTGTCCACCCTATCTATCCCTCTGATTATCTTATATGTCTCAATTAAGTCACCTCTCAACCTTCTTCTCTCTAACGAAAACAGCCTCAAGTCCCTCAGCCTTTCCTCATAAGACCTTTCCTCCCAGACCAGGCAACCTCTTGGGAAATCTCCTCTGCACCCTTTCCAATGCTTCCACATCCTTCCTATAATGCGGTGCCCAGAACTGGACGCAATAAATACTCCAAGTGCGGCCGCACCAGAGTTTTGTCCAGCTGCAGCATGACCTCATGGTTCTGAAACTCAACCCCCTGTACCAATAAAAGCTAACACACCATACACCTTCTTAGCAACCCTATCAACTTGGGTGGTGACTCATAAGTTTAGGATATCTGGCTGGCATGGATTAGTTGGACCAAAGGATTAGTTTCTGTGCTGTACATCTCCATGACTTTACTATATAACTGAGCAGTGTCTTGTATGAAATTCAGTGGCAGAACAATGCAAGGTACATACCAGGTATGTCTCAGTGATTATTGATCGAATCAAATATGTTCCTTTGGGAGTTCATAATTACCAGCGTACAGACTGCATTCAGCCAGTTTGTCCTTACAAAACCCAAAACAACAACACATCTACTGTTAGATGTGATACTTTGATTAGGCAGTAACTTGCTCGACAATTTTGAAAACTGAACAGTTCTAATAGCTACACGAACAACTAATTTAAGATAATCAGTCAAGCTTGTAATGTGGCTCATTTCTGCTTGGTTGAAGTGACATACATTCACACATAGAGTATCTGTTTTCTGCAAAATAGAGGGATAGGTATCACACAATCACAGAATTGTTACAGTGCACACAGAAGCCATTCTGCCCATCCTGTCTGTACTGGCTCTCTGAATGAGCAATTCACTGAGTGTCATTCTCCTGCCTTCTCCCTGTCACCCTGCACATTGTTTCTTTTCAAATAACAGTCTCATTCCCTTCGGAACGTTTCAATTGAAGCTGCCTCCACCACATTCTCAGGCAGTGCATTCCACACCTTAACCACTCACTGGCTGAAAATGTTATTCCCCACCTCACTTTTGCTTCTTTTGCCAATTACTTTTAATCTGTGGCTTCTCAGTCTCAATCCTTTCACAAGTGGGAACATTTTCTCCCTCTTTACTCTGTCCAGGCCCCTCCTGCTTTTGAATCGCTTGAACAAATCTCCTCTGACCATTCTCCTTTTCAGGGGAGATAGTCCCACATTCTCCAATCTGTCTTCGTAACTGACGTTCCTCAGCTCTGAAGCCCTTGTCATAAACCTCTTCTGAATTTTCTTCAATGTTCCTTTCAATGTGATGTCCAGAACTGGTCATAACATTCCAGTTGATGCTGAATGAGTACCTTATACAGGTTTAGCGTAAAACCCTTGCTCCTGTACCCTATGCCTCTATTAATAAAAGCTAGAATACACTATTGAAGAGTGGGGCGCTGGAAAAGCACGGCCAATCAGGCAGCATCCGAGGAGCAGGAGAGTGGACATTTCGGGCCTATGCCCTTCATCTGACCTGCTGTGCTTTTCCAGCGCCACACGTTTCTACTCATCTCCAGCATCTGCAGCCCTCACTTTCTCCTGGAAGACACTATTCCTTATTAACTACTCTCTCTGTTCTGCCATCTTTAATGACTTATGCACGTATGGACCATATCCCTTTTGCCCCTGGGTAACCTTCAGAATTGACTCTTCATTTTCTGTTCAGGTCTTGTGCCTTTTTTGAACGACCCGGGGGGGGGTGGGGAAACTATTGTTCCTGCTCTATCGCCATGGCAATGCCTTGAACAGAGGCGACTGGCCAATCTGCCTTTCCCTTACCTGTGTATAAATTGTTGTGATGATTTGGCACTGGTCCTGATGAGGGCAAGATTTAAAGTTTTGGCGACACATCCCTCTAACTGGCAAGATTTAGAGTATTTAAATGAACAATTATCATATCGTAACAGCAGTTTCATTAGATCAGTCTTTACCTTTGCCACAGAATGAGTTCATTTATCACACCCACAGAGGTGTCACAGAGCTTGATTGGAATCATTCAAGGAACAGCGATTGAATGTGTCACCGACGGGCCTTCATTTTCTTTAACTGCTTCCCTTTGGTGGTTCCCATTTCCACTTTCTAACCACTGAGCCTTTCTCAATTTGTGACCGTTCATCAGCAAGCGATCGGTCCATCAGCTCCAATAAAAAGACAGGCATCCTTGTCACGGATCGTCAGTCATCTCCCCCCCCCACCCCCACCCCAGGCTTCCAGGGGAACCACTTGTCAAAACCCACGCTCCAGGGCATTGTATAGCGAAGGGCACCGTGCCAACTCAAGGTTCTGACTGATACGCTATGGCTTATACCAGGGGATCACTAATGCATGACGAAATGTAGTTCTGTTAACTCTGCAGGTGACACAAATTGGTTTCATAGTCAACAATAAAGAACGTTACCTAAGTTTATAAGAGGATCTTGATCAGTGGGTTCGATGGTCTGAGTTTAGATTAGATTAGATTCCCTACAGTGTGGAAACAGGCCCTTTGGCCCAACAAGTCCACACCGACCCGCCGAAGAGTAACCCACCCAGACCCACTCCTCCATATTTGCCTCGGACTAATGCACCTAACACAATGGGCAATTTAGCATGGCCAATCCACCTGACTTGCACATCTTTTGGAACGTGGGAGGAAACCGGAGCACCCGGAGGAAACCCACGCAGACACGGGGAGAATGTGCAAACTCCACACAGACAGTCGCCCGAGGCTGGAATCGAACCTGGGTCCCTGGCGTTGTGAGGCAGCAGTGCTAACCACTAAACTGCAAACCACCCCCCCCCCCTTTTTTTTCTTTTAAGTTGGGTAAATGCGAGGTATTGCATTTTGGTAAAACTAACAAAGACGGGACTTACAACTAATGAGAGGGCTCTGACCAGTATTGTAGAACAGAGAGCCCTAGGGGTTCTGGTACATTGTTCATTGAAAGTTGCATCATGGGTAGACAGGGTGGTAAAGAAGATGTTTGGCATTCTTACCTTCATTGCTCAGACCACTGAGTACAGGAATTGGGGTGTCATTTTGCAGTTGCACAAGATGTTGATGAGGCCATCTTTGGACAGTGTTCTTAAGACAGATGTACCTAAGTTCTTCATTAGTACAGTTCTGGTCTCCCTGCGGTAGGAAGGATAGTATTGAATTGGAGAGGGTGCAGAATAGATTTACAAGGATGTTACTGAGACTGGACGACTTGAGTTATAAGGAGAGGCTGGATAGGCTGGGACTATTTATTCACTGGAGCGTAGGAGGTTGAGGGGCGATCTTATAGAAGTTAATAAAACGAGGACTGTCGACAAGGAAAATAGCAAAGGTCTTGATGCTAGAGTAGAGGAATTCAAAACGAGAGGCATAATTTTAAGGTGAGAGGAGGAAGATTTAAAAAGGAGCTGAGGGACAACAGGGTGGTCTGTACGTGGAATGACCCGCCAGTGGAAGTGATAGGTGCAGGTACAGACACAACGGTTAAAAAGCATTTGGACAGGAACATGAATAGGAAAGGTTTGGAAGGATATGGGCCAAACGCAGGCAAATGGGACTAAGTCAGTTTGGGAATACTGGTCGGCACGGATGAGTGTGACTGAAGGCTCTGTTTCTGTGCTGTGTGACTCCTTGACTCTATGATGTAGAACTACTCCTTTCTGCTAATGAATGTCAATGCTGGAAGAGAGAGAAGTCTCGGGATCCAATATGGCATGCACCATGGGTGTGCTCCTTAAGACAATAAAACCATACGTTATCGGAGCGGAATTAGGCCATTTGGCCCATCGATCTGCTCCACCGTCCAATCGTGGCTGATATGTTTCTCAACTCCATTTTGCTGCCCTTCTCCCCGTATCCTTTGATCCCCTTACCAATCAAGAGCCTATCTATCTCTCTCTTAAATACACTCAATGGCTTGGCCTCCACAGCCCTGTGTGACATGAGTTTCACAGATTCACCTCCCTCCGGCTGAAACAATTCCTCCTCATCTCAGCTCTAAAGGGTTGCTCCTTCACTCTGAGGATGTGCCGTCTCTCCTACTATCTTCTCCACATCCACTCAATCCAGATCTCTCAGTATTCTGTACGTCTCAATCAGACGTCCCTCTTCGTCTTTCTCAAATCCATCGAGATCCAGTGTTCACCTGCTCTAGTAGACTAGTGACGCCACGTGTTATTGGCTTAGAGTGCTCTGTCGTCAACATCCGCCTCAGGGTCATGATTTGTGTGAACCATTGCGACTCTTGGTGGCAGGGCACTGGGATAAGTCGTTGATGCGTCACTTGGTCCACAGTGCAGCCTTCAGCATGTGGGTAAGTGTTCAGAGTTTGGAACGTGCGTGCGCAATCCCCAACAGCATCAACGTCACTGCAGCTAATCACCCAGAGGAAAGAGAAATGGCGGCTGGCGGAGAGGGGGAGGTTGTGTAGGTCCGACCTCCGCTCCCTTCGTCCCAGTGAGGAGAAGGTCCGTTCCCTTCTCTCAACTGCATGGCATTCCACTGACGGCTGAGGGCAGCCCACACCCTCACCACCTCCACGAGGACCACCCAAAGCTGGCAGCGTCTCTGGAGGGGTCAGCTCCGCACCTGACGGAGGTTGGTGCTGGTCTGGCTCTTGCAGACGCAAGTGTACCTCATCCTTGAGTGTAGCAGGCACGGGGACACCGGGGAGTCACTGGGGGGGGGGAGTTCCAATGACTCTCTGTGTGGGCAGTGTCAGGGAGAAAGAAGCTCCCCAGTCGCGTACTCATTCAGCGAACACAAAGACCGTTGAAACACCAGGACATGGAGGTCACCGACAAGGAGACCAGTAGAGCGCCTCCACATGGCCATCTGGGTGAGGCACATGCAGTGCGCGTTGGCTGCCCAAGCTGCTGGCATGTGCAGGCGTAGCATTGGCAAAGTGAGCTGTCTTACAGCAACACCTCACCCTCTCGCCAACCATGACAAGCTTTGTGTCTGCATCAAACCACAAGGTGGGGGGCACAAAATAAAATGCAAGCGCCATGTGCCTTTTAATCCTGACTCAGCCAGGAGGCCACCACAAAGTAACTTCACGCAGAGGCCCTGTGAACATTCAAGTAGGTACAGAGGGCCACAGGAGGAAGCCCAGAACTCTGAGTGCAGCCTGGCCCAGTCCGTAAGCTGGATGCCTTGCTCCATGTCCCTGTCAGCAGCTTCACCCTGACCAGTACCAACATGTGCCAATGTGCAGCATTCAAGTGGAGAACTGGATTGCAAGTCGGGTCAAGGGTGTGTCACGAGGTGGTCCTCGTGTAATACTTACCTCTGTGGATGTGCGGGTACAGCTGGTCACAGAGTGTTCCCTGGCCTGAAGGTATCCAAGACCAAGCGAGCTGGAATCTCCAGGTAACCATTCAGGAGTTCACCTCAGGAATCCTCACGGCCTAGTTTATAACCAGTGGCTCTGGAAGAATGGGAAACTGAAATTATTGAGGAGAAATTGGATAATAACGCAGTGTTAATACAAGCTAACAAGCCTCTCCCCACTCACCGGTGAAAGTGCCACCCACCGTTGGATGTAGAATTGGGCTTTCCTTAATGTTGAAAATCTAATTTCTTCCAACCTGACCATATTGCTTAAGACTGACTCCCTCTCGCTGGCGTCTCTCAGGGGCTGTGTTTCCACATGGTTTCTGTATTGTCTGTTCAGAGCCCTGACATACTGCACTCACATTAACATTTGGCCTCAATTTCGCACACTCCGCAAATGGATGTTTCACTCCCCAGCACCCGACAACACGACACTAGGGATCCCAAGCAGGCAAACAATACAGACTGTCTGAGAACGATCCCAGGGATTGGAGGATATGGCCACATGGAACAGTGGTGTGGCAAATGACCAGGGGGGCATCTACCCATATCCACTTTGCTTTTATACCCAGTGTATATGTTTACCCCTGTTTTAGGGAGAGGTTTTGGGCTTCAAAAGTTGACTTATACATTGGCATACTTAACCACGAGAGTATTTAACCACCGGAAATTGAACAATTGGAGTGTTTAACCACTGGGGTGTTTAACCATTGATGTGTTTAACCATTGGGGTAGTTCAACATTGGATATTTAACCACTGGGGTAGTTAAACATTGACGTAGTTAACTATTGGAATATTTAACTGTTAGGGTAAATACCTATTGGGATATTTAACCATTGGGGTAGTTAGACATCAGAATATTTACTCATCGCAGTAGATAACCATTAGGATAGTTAACCATTGAGATAATTAACCATTGGGGAAGTTAACCATTGGGCTCTTAACCTTTGGGGTATTTAACCAATTGAGTATTTAATTATTGGAGTCTTGATATGATTCTCATAAATCTACACTGCACTCCCTCTAAAGGTACCCTGTAATATTCTCAATATTCCAGTTATAATCTAACTAGGGCTCTGTTAGGCCTCCAAACACTTGTATTCTAGCCTTCTCCATGGCCGGGTATAGCCTTTTTTGATTATTTTCTGTCCTTGATCATAACGTTTTAAAGATCTCTCTATTGGACCCCTCACGTCCCCCTTGGACATCCCCTCGTTCCAGCTTTTCAGCATCTAGAAAGTTCCACAAAAACGCCTTGGTGAGTGTGTCTGCCCTTGTAAGTGGCGAACGTGGTGCAGATGATCTCCATCGGTTTGGTGACTCCTGCAGGTGTTAAAGCCTAGCCAGGCAGGAACAAGGAAGAGGAGGCATTGAAGATCTCAGCCGTGTTTTACACGAAGGGGTGTGAGTGGGTTTTTCACTTCTTCAGCCCAATAAGTAAATTAGCTGAGCTCTTAGGATCTGTGTCGAACTCATCCCCACCATTTTTAATGGGTTCTGGTTTATGACAGACAGTTGACTTTTAATGATGAATGATTTTTACATCAAGATTTTAATGAGCAGGATATTTTAACACTGCAACAGTTAGGTCATTAACTACCCTAACGATCTGCTCCTGTTGATGCAAGTCCCTCTGAAACAAAATGATGTTGCATTCATATATCACCTTTCACTGCTTCAGGCTGATACACTGCTCTTCACAGTTGACAAATTGCTTTAATTGCTCATTTTCTGTTCCTACTAAAGTAAATATGGTAATTAATTGTGGCTTCTGTTACCAGAAAGAAGGTTTTTATTTATTCTTTCATGGAATGGGGGCATCGTTAGCAAAGGCCAACACTTGCCACCCATCCCTAATGCCCTTAAACAGAGTGGCTCACTTGGCCATTTCAGGGAGCAGTTGAATATCAACCACATTTCTGTGGGGCTGGAGTCACATGCAGACCATCACCAGGTAAGGACAGCAGATTTCCTTCCCCGAAGTGGATGTGGTAGGTTTTCAGAATGACCAGCGGTCACTAACACTGCGATTAATTTTCGATTCCGGATTAATTAGATTAGATTAGATTCCCTACAGTGCAGAAACAGGCCCTTCGGCCCAACCAGTCCACATCGACCCTCCGAAGAGTAACCTACCCAGACCCATTCCCCTACTAATGCACCTAACACTGTGGGCAATTTAGCGTGGCCAATTCACCTGTCCTGCACGTCTTTGGGACTGTGGGAGGAGCACCTGGAGGAAACCCATGCAGACAACGTGCAAACTCCACGCAGATAGTCACCCGAGGCTGGAATTGAACCCGGGTCCCTGGCGCTGTGAGGCAGCAGTGCTAACCACTGAGCCACCGTGCCGCCCAAATTACTTCAATTTAGATTCTTAGAGCCCACTAGTTACTGCCATTGTGGGAACTGAGCGCATGTCCCCGGAGCATTTACCTGAATCTCTGGATTAACAACCCACTGACATTACACAGAGAGTGTAGAATGAACTTCCTGAGGGTGTGGCAGATGTGATACAATTGCAATGTTAAGAAGGAGATTGGATAAATCCATGAATAGGAAAGGTTTGGAGGGACACAGGCCTGGAGCAGGCAGGTGGGACTAGTTTAGTTTGGGATTATGGTCAGCATGGACTGGTTGGACCGAAGGATGACTCTATGATTAATGCTGTGCTACCATTTTCTGGCATGTGTGACGATACTACAGATTTAAGAGGTGTATTTTGTCCAGGCTTTGTGTTTGAAGAGAGGTTTTAAGGCAGAGGCATTGAGCTGTCTATCGAAAGCCCATAAAGCAAACAGCTTGTGAGGCCTCGTAGTTTTTGTTTGAAGTTGGAACAATAAAAGCAGACTGAATGGGTGGGGTCAAGCTCTCTCAGAACCAGGATGTTTAATTTTAGTTTTTCAGTAGCAGTTGCTGGGGTCTTGAAGCCGGGTTTGGAAGCTGCATTAGGTCCCTCCCTGCTACTCTCTGTCTCAGAGTCTTCTCTTGATGTCTTTCCTCCCTTGGATTGGAAAATTGCCAGGTGGCAATATATTTTTCTGAACTTGCCTTTTGCCAAGGGTGCGTTAATGGGATGTTACTATATCGGAACAGTTACTGTTCATAAAATAATCTATCATTCTGTTAAATTGCCCAATAGAGTTAAGTTGATCTAATTTCTTTTGTTGTATTTCAACAGTAGTGTATGAATAAAGTGTGATTGCTTCGAATTTGGAATCAGGAATGCACAGAATGCTGTGGGGAGTGGGTCACTGAATATATTCAAGAAAGAGATCGAGGTATTAAAGGCATTAAGTCTTATGGAGAGAAATTGGGAATATGGTGTTAAGACACAGGATCAATCATTGAATGGGGGGGGGGGTAGAATCACAGGGCTGAATAGCCTTCTGTGAATTTTATATTTCCATCTCAGCAAGTAAAAACCTTAATTTCTTATTGTTACAAAGGAACTTAGACCTGGAAAATGCCTAGACTATCTCAGATTAAGGGTGGATTTGCAAAGCTTTGGGAGGTGATGGCCTAGTGGTATTATCTCTGGACAATTAATCCAGAAACTCAGCCAATGTTCCGGGGGAGGGCCCGGGTTCGAATCCCAACATGGCAGATGATGGGATTTGAATTCAATTAACAAAACCCCGGAATGAAGAATCTATGGAAGATCATGAAACCATTGTGGGTTGTCAGGAAAAGCTCATCTGGTTCAGTAATGTCCTTCAGGGAAGGAAATTTGCCCTCCTTAACTGGTCTGGCCTACGTGTAGCTCCAGATCCTCAGTAAATGTGGTTGATCCCCAGTTGCCCCCGACAAGCCATTCAGTTGTAACAATTACAACAAAGGCTTGACAAAGAAACGAAACTGGATGGACTACCAGGCTGGTAGGAACCGGTAAAGACCCTATCAACCCTGCTCCATCCTCCTCATTAGCATCTGGGGATTAGGGCCAAATTTGGGAGAGCTGTCTCACAGACTAATCAAGCAACAGTCTGATATAGTCATATTCATGGAATCATACGTTAGAGACAATGTCCCAGACATCACCATCACCATTCCTGGATATGTCCTGTCCCACTGGCAGGACAGACCCAGCAGAGGTGGCAGCACAATGGTATCCAGTCGGGAGGGAGTTGCCCTGGGAGTCCTCAACATTGACTCTGAACCCTTTGAAGTCTCGTGGCTTCAGGTTAAACATGGACAAGGAAACCTCCTGCTGATTACCACAAACCGTCCTCCCTCAGCTGATGAGTCAATGCTCCTCCATGGTGAACAGCACTTGGAGGAATTGCGGAGGACGGCAAAGGCATAAAATGCTCTCTGAATGGGGGATTTCAGTATCCACCACCAAGGGTGGCTCAGCAGCAGTACCACTGATCAAGCTGGTCGGGTCCTAAACAATATCGCTACTGGACTGGGTCTGTGGCAGGTGGTGAGGGAAACAACAGGAGGGCAAAATATACTTGGCATCATCCTTAGCAACTGCAAAAGCATCTGTCCATGACAGTATCAGTTAGAGTGACCACCACACAGTCCTTGTGCAGACAAAGTCCCACCTTCACATTGAGAATACCCTCCATTGTGTTGTGTGGCACTATCACTGCTAAATGGGATAGACTTCAAACAGATCCAGCAACTCAAGACTGGGCATCAACAGCAGCAGAATTGTGCTCTAGCACAATCTGTAACCTCATAATCCGGCATATCCCCCACTCAACCGTTACCATCAAGCCAGGGGATCAACCCTGGTTCAGTGGAGAGTGCAGGAGGGTATACTACGATTCAATTCACTCCGTGTGACATAATGAAACAGTTGGAGACACTGAACACTGCAAAGGCTATGGGCCCTGACAACATTCCAATAATAGAACTGAAGACTTGTGCTTCAGAAATTGTCGTTTCCCCCTAGCCAAGCTGTTCCAATGTAGTTATAACAGTGGCATCAACCTGACACTGTGGAAAATTGCCCAGGTACATCTTGTACACAAAAAATCAGGACAAATCCAACCCGGCCAATTACCGTCCCATCAGTCTCCTCTCGACCCTCAGTAATGTGATGGATGGTATTGATGATACCATCCATCACCACTATCAAGCAGCACCTGCTCAGCAATAACCTGCTCAGTGAGGCCCAGTTTGGGTTCTGCCAGGGTCACTCAGCTCCTGACCTCATTACGGCCTTGGGTCAAACATGGACAAAGGAGCTGAATTTCAGAGGGAAGGGGAGAGGGACAGCCCCCTGACACCAAGGCTGCACTTAACCGAGTGCGGCATCAGGGAGCCCGGGCAAATCAGGAATCAGTGGGTGTCAGGGGGCAAACTCTCTGGTGGTTAGAGTCATACCTGACACATAGGAAACTGGTCATGGTTGGTAGAGGTCAGTTATCTCAGCTCCAGGACATCTCTGCAGGAGTTCCTCAGGGTAGTGTCCTAGACCCAACCATCTTCAGCTGCTTCATCAATGACCTTTCTCCGTAAGGTCAGAAGTGATTGCTGATTGTTCCCTGGTGGTTGCCCAATGTTCAGCACCATCTGCGACTGCTCAGGGACTGAAGCAGTCCCTGCTCAAATGCAACAGGATCTGAACAATATCCAGGCTTGGGCTGACAACTGGCAAGTAACGTTCGCATTACAGAACTGCCAGCCAATGACTATCTACAATAAGAGACAATCTAACCATCGCCCCTTGATGTTCAGTGGTGTTCCCATCACTGAATCCCCCACTATCAACATCCTGGGAGTTGCCGTTGACCAGAAACTCAATTGAACTTCCCACATAAAGCCCAGTGGCTACAAGAGCAGGTCAGAGCCAAGGAATACTACAGCGAGTAACCCACCTCCTGACTCCCCAAAGCCTGTCCAAAACCTCAAGCAAGACCAGAAATTGTAACTTAGCACACCGACAGTTCAGAAACATTTCATCTGGGAAGAGGGAAAGGGTGCATCATCTTATTCTAGACTTTGCCTCTTTGCTGAAGACATTTACACAGAAGGTACAGAGGGAAGTGATTGTTTCTTGGGGAAAGAAAATGGTGGTAAATGGTGATTAAAACAACGGCAAAAAAAGCGATTATTAGTTGCCCCGCTCGTCCTTTGAAAGCATCTCACCACACCTCAGATATAAGATAGAGAAACAACCCTCCCTAGGCCAGGGATAGAATGTCCCCCTCTCAGTCTCATGGAAGTGAGTTATCCTAACAATCTGACAAGGTGTGCACTGCAGGGAGGTAAAGGATGAAAGATTAGTTGCTGTGGAAAGCTGACGTTCAGTCTGAATTATTTCACTGATCGACGGAGACCTACGATGACTTATGGCCCTGTGAAATGCCCTTGAGAGGCTCCATTGTTCATTACTGAGACACAGCTGTGTGTGGTGTTTCCCATCGAGATCTTTTGTTTCTGACCTCTGTACACCTTCCCTCTTTCCCCCACCCCCTGTCTATGCAAAACACGTCCTGCCTGGGAGGTTCTCTAACTGTCTTGCGCCTCCTTCCTTTTAAGACAGTGTTTTTTCTGTCAGTGGGTCATTAGCCAGCCCAATTTACTTCCCACAGAACAGTTGAGGCTGGATCATTGAATTTATTTGTGGCCGAATTGGATTTCCGATAGGAAAGGGGGTCGAGGATTATGTAGAGTGTGGGCAGGCAGGATAGTGGAGCCCATTGTAAAAGGTAAGTGGTTCTGAAAGGGTTATGTTGCAGCTCAATCAGATGATGCCGTACTGTCTTGGGTGGACAATCTTTCATTGCCAGAAAGAACCAAACCGCAAATTGGAGGAACAACACCTACAGCCTGGAGGACTCAACATTGAATTCTCCAATTTCAAATAACCTCCCTTCCCAGCCCCTCCCCTCCCTTTCACTTCCCTTCCCTTCCATTCCTCTGATCGATCCTTCCTTCCAGCTATCAACTGGATCAGCCCTCCCATCGACCAACCAGGCCGTACCCTCTTCCTGTCTTCACCTGGCCCCACTTCATCACCCTGTCCCTTTACTCCCTTTATCTGCAGCTACCCCTTCCCCCACCCCTAGTCCTGAAGAAGGGTTACGCCTGAAACGTCGACTTCTGCACCTCCTGATGCTGCCTGGCTTGCTGTGTTTTTCCAGCCTCCTGCCTGTCTACCTTGGAGAATTGAGGAATCTGTCTCAAGATGCTAATGAGGTTAGATGTTTAATTCCTCACTCCTGATAGGCTTAGTAATGATGTCCAACTGACCAGGATAAATGCCTCTTCTTGTTAAAACTCATTCGTACTTTATCCTCTACCAAACAGGCCGGTAGACCCAGTACAGAAAGGAGGGCTGGTGACACCAACCAGTAGGCCCCAGTGTGTGATTCTGCAGTACTTACAGCAGAGTTGAGACCACAATCAGATCAACCATCATCTTATTGAACAGTGGAGTAGACCCGAAGGGCCGAATGGCCAACTCCTGCTCCTAAACCCAGTGTTTCTACATCCTCAGCCCATCTTGGGCCAATGAGTTGTGAAATCTGAGAGCGTCCCCCTTTCTCATTGGAGGGTCTGGGCAGGGCACTCTGAAACATCAGGCCAAGGAACTACCACCATCGGTCAAGTCATAGAGCGCAGCTGTCAGCGCAGCGACACCGTTCTCTCGTCATTCCTCATCCCAGGCACCATCCTGGTGAATCCACGGTGCCTTTCCTCCAGGATTGGTCTGTCCAAAAACCCTGGACTGGATGAACAGAACTGTCCTCCAACTAAATACTGGGAAGAATGACGTGGTTGGTGTCAATCCTGGCGTGAGCTCCGCTCCGTGTGCCAGAGATTTCATCCCTCCCCCTGGCAACAGAACCTGACAACTCACAGCCTGGCTGTCAGGTCTGGCCTTGCTCCCTCACACCCGCACTGTCATTGGATTCACTTCCAAAAAAGCACCCACTAGCGGCACCCCCTTGTTTGCCCCTCTGTTGCCTCCTCTTCACTGGTGCCTTCATCACCCCTGACCCCTGACTATTCTGAATCAATCCTGGCTCACCTCCTGAATTCTACGTACAATCCTTACAGCGTGGAAACGGGCCCTTTGGCCCAACAAGTCCACACCAACCCTCCGAAGGATGACCCATTCCCCTCCATTTGCCCCAGACTGATGCACCTAATCTACACATCCCTGAACACTGTGGGACAATTTAGCACGGCCAATTCACCTGCCCTGCACACCTTTGGACTGTGGGAGGAAACCGGATCACACCCCAGCAGAGAATGTGCAAACTCCACACAGACAGTCGCCCGAGGCTGGAATCGAACTCAGGTCCCTGGCGCTGTGAGGCAGCAGTGCTAACCACTGAGCCACCGTGCTGCCCTAAATTCTACCCTATGTAAACTTGCTGCCCATGTCGTAGTGCGTCGATCCCCCTGCCTGCTGGGCTCCTGGCTCCAGGTTAAACAACATGTCTAAATTCTCATTCTTCTTTTTGGATCCCTCCACACTTCTCGTTATTTCTGTCACCTCGCAGCATTCCGAGGCACAGATGCTTATCGATTTCTTGTCTCTGTTTTAAATCTCCTGCCTCTCCCGGCGTTGGTGCCCATAACTTTAGCTCCTGACCCCAGGGTGCAGCAATGTGAGAGCTACACTCTTGTGAGCAGGCAGCAACAATTTTCTTTGATCATACCTATATACAGTGGGTGTAAGAGAGGACATCTCATGTGGGCATACAGACCCCAATCTCATGTGCTCAGAGGCAAAGTACATTCTCTCTCTTCCACGGAGAGACCTAGGGGTTCTGGTACGTAATTCTTTGAAGTTTATGTGACATGTAACTAGAATGGTTCAGAAGGCGTTCAGCTCACCTGTCTTCATTGCTCAGACCTTGGAGTACAGGAGTTGGATGTTACGTTGAGGTTGTACAGGACATTGGTCAGGCCTCTTCTGGAGTACCATGCCCAGGTCTGGTCGCCCTGTTATAGGAAGGACATTACCAAGCTGGGAGAGGGTTCAGAAGAGATTTACCAGGATGTTGCCCGTACGGAGGGTTTGAGTTATAAGCATAGGCTGGGACCTTTTTGACTGCAGCATAGGAGGTTGAGGGGTGACCTTATTGAGGTTTATAAAATCATGAGGGGCATGGGTAAGGTGAGTGGCAGGTGGCTTTTCCCTAGGGTGGGGCATTTTAAAACTAGGGGGCATATTTTTAAGGTGAGAGGAGAAAGATTTAAAACAGACATGAGGGGCAACTTTTTTTACACAGTGAGTGGTTTGTCTATGGAATGAGCTTCCAGAGGAAGTGGTGGATGCAGATACAGTTACAACATTTAAAAGGCATTTGGATAAGTACATGAATAAGAAAGGTCAGGAGGGATATGAGCCAAGCGCAGGCAGGTGGGACTAGTTTAGATTGGGATTATGGTCGGCACGGACAGGTTGGGCCGAAGGGTCTGTTTCTGTGCTCTAGGATTCTGTGCCTTTGATTTCACACCAAGGTCCTTGCATGGTTCCATCACGTTATTCCCATTTAACTATGACCATTTAATTCTTTAACTCCACCCTGCCCGACAGTCTCCTGAGCTTCAGGGATTAATCAGCACTGTCAATCCTTTACGGGGGCCTGTGTAGGATTGGATGTACTCTCTTATCACTTATTGAAAAGGGGAACAGATTGGTGCACTTGAATCAGAAAGTGTGGGCGCTGGAAAAGCACAGCCGGGGGTCAGGCAGCCTCCGAGGAGCAGGAGAATCGACGTTTCAAGTATACGCCTTGCATCAGGAATTCCCGAAACATCGACTCTCCTGCTCCTCGGATGTTGCCTGACTGACACTTTTTGACTCTGATCTCTAGCATCTGCAGTCCTCACTTTCTCTAGGTGTATTTGGATGGCAAACTCCACCCCCCCCCCCCCCCCCCCCACACACAACCCCCACATCTACCTCCCCAACCCCTGACAGTTGTTAGTCTTTGGGCTAAGACTTCAAAGTAGCAGCAGTGAAGACCCCAAACAAGAGGATAAACAAACTGACGCCAAGGGGAAAGCTCCAGGACTCAGACACCCGTAATCTCTTGTGAACAAAAGTAATGAAGTGAAACAGTCACCCTGCCTTCTCTCTGTTTAGTACGAGCGTAATAGACAAGAGGGCAAACTGGGGGCTTCTGAGTGCTGGAGACAAGGAGGCTTTCTCCATTACTTTTCAGACAGGACTAGATGTCTGGAGATGTCACTTTGATGCTTGCTGCTGAGGTCCATAGATGGAATTCCATACGGAAGTGGCACGTTGGCTCAGTGGTTAGCACTGCCGCCTCACGGCGCCAGGGACGCCGAGTTCAATTCCAGCCTCGGGCGACTGACTGTGTGGAGTTTGCACATTCTCCCCCTGTCTGCGTGGGTTTCCTCCGGGTGCTCACGTTTCCTCCCAGGTTAGGTGAATTGGCCATGCTAATTTATGGTGGATGCATTGGTGATCGTTTCACAGCATTCCATAGATTCTGGTAGGAAATATAAATTCTACTATTTAGAGAGGGAGAGAAACGGTGAACTATAGATCTATTCATCTGGTGTCAGTAGCATGGAAAAACTGTTACAAACTGTGCACTTAAAAATAGGGGTAGGAACTTGAAGAGACAACATGGATTTAAGAAAGGGAAATCATATTTGATAAAGCTATTGGAGCTATTTGAGGGTGTGACTAGCAGAGTAGATAAAGGGGAACGAGAATGAGCTGCCAGAGGATGTGCTGGAGGCTGGTACAATTGCAACATTTAAGAGGCATTTGGATGGGTATATGAACAGGAAGGGTTTGGAGGGATATGGGTCGGGTGCTGGCAGGTGGGACTGGATTGGGTTGGGATATCCGGTCGGGTTGGACCGAAGGGTTTGTTTCCATGCTGTACATCTCTATGACTCTATGACTAGTGTCAGTTAACTTTTTATTATCCAACACCTAGTGGACCAGCAGCGCCCGACTGCTCTAAAGATCCACATCATCTGTGTAAAAACACACACTAAGTAGACTTTCATTAACGCGAATTGGTTATAATGTGATTGGGTGAGGAGGGAACGCTTTTTCTAAAACGCACACTTTTAAAGTGTGCCCTGGCTGTAACATTGCCAACACTTTAGTATTATTTGCACTGCGCGATGTTTGTACGGCATAGGGTCGCACCGGAATGTAACTGTTGTGTTATATAAGAAATGACTGAAATAGAAACTTAATGCAGGGGTATACGCATCACTGTTATACTGTATTTACGGCTTAGATCACGTAAATAATAATACACCCTTGCCTTAAATAAAACTTACCGGCAGAGAGCCTTCTAACTCACACCCTGAACTCAGACATTGCAGTATTTGAGGAGAAAATGACTTGCAATTGAATCAACTTGATATTTTGTGTGACCATATGATTGAACAACATGTATATTTACACTGAGGTAAATAAATTTAAAAGAACCGTAATAATTGGACAGAATGATGCAGTAAACTTCCTGGTATTTGGGATACGTAATTTGTTTTTGTTGCTGCGTCAGGAGTGCCCGTTAAAACAAAGATTGCTGTACTTGGATTTTCAGGAGGCCTTTTCCAAGGCCCTCGGCTGTAGGAAGGGCCCATGGGATTGCGGCAGTATTGTAATGGCCTGGGTTGAGGATTGGTTAACAGGAAGAAAGCAGAGATTAGGAATAAACCAGTCAATCTCGGGTTGGCAGGAACGGGGCATGTACCAATGCCAGCTGCTGGCAATTCCTGTCAATGAGTTGGACAGAATGTAACGTGGTTCAGAAAGGTAGCGAGCACCACCTTTTCCAGGGAATTCTGGGGAATGAGCGGTAAATTCTGGCCCAGCCAGTGGCATCCACATCTCGGGATTCACATCTACGTGCCCTCAATAGGCTGACCGAGCAGAAATCTATTAATCTCAGTTTTCCAATGTCCAATTCATCTGTTGTTCTGACTGTTTAGTTTGGGATGCAGAGAGGTGGGGTGGTAGCATGCTCTAGCTTTCCATGCACCATTTGAAGAATCACTTTCTGACATAGAGTCATAGAGATGTACAGCATGGAAACAGACCCTTCGGTCCAACCCGTCCAGATATCCCAACCCAATCTAGTCCCACCTGCCAGCACCCGGCCCATATCCCTCCAAACCCTTCCTATTCATATACCCATCCAAATGCCACTTAAATGTCGCAATTGTACCAGCCTCCACCACACCCTCTGGCAGCTCATTCCATACACGTACAACCCTCTGCGTGAAAAAGTCGACCCTCACTCCTGGAAAACCCAATGTTAGTTTTAAGCCCATTTTCCCTCCTTTCAGATTCCCTCACCAGGCCGGAGTAACCTCTCCCTCAACCCCATCTAACCCTTCAGTCCTCACAAACACCTTGATCAGACCACCCATCACACCGTGGGTCACACCTGTGGGTCACACCGTGGGTCACACCCGTGGGTCACACCCGTGGGTCACACCCATGGGTCACACCGTGGGTCACACCCGTGGGTCACACCCGTGGGTCACACCGTGGGTCACAACTGTGGGTCACACCGTGGGTCACACCCGTGGGTCACACCGTGGGTCACAACTGTGGGTCACACCGTGGGTCACACCCGTGAGTCACACCCGTGGGTCACACCCGTGGGTCACACCCGTGAGTCACACCTGTAGGTCACACCCGTGGGTCACACCCATGGGTCACACCGTGGGTCACACCCGTGAGTCACACCCGTGAGTCACACCCGTGGGTCACACCGTGGGTCACACCCGTGAGTCACACCCGTGAGTCACACCTGTAGGTCACACCCGTGGGTCACACCCGTGGGTCACACCCGTGAGTCACACCCGTGGGTCACACCTGTAGGTCACACCCTTGGGTCACACCCGTGGGTCACACCTTTGGATCACACCGTGGGTCACACCTGTAGGTCACACCCGTGGGTCACACCCGTGGGTCACACCGTGGGTCACACCCGTGGGTCACACCCGTGGGTCACACCTCTGGGTCACACCGTGGGTCACACCTGTGGGTCACACCGTGGGTGACACCCGTGGGTCACACCCGTGGGTCACACCTGTGAGTCACACCCGTGGGTCACACCCGTGGGTCACACCGTGAGTCACACCCATGGGTCACACCGTGGGTCACACCCGTGGGTCACACCTGTAGGTCACACCCGTGGGTCACACCGTGGGTCACACCCGTGGGTCACACCCGTGGGTCACACTGTGGGTCACACCCGTGAGTCACACCGTGGGTCACACCCGTGGGTCACACCCGTGAGTCACACCCGTGGGTCACACCTGTAGGTCACACCCGTGGATCACACCCGTGGGTCACAACCGTGGGTCACACCGTGGGTCACACCCGTGGGTCACACCGTGAGTCACACCTGTGAGTCACACTCGTGGGTCACACCCGTGGGTCACACCCGTGGGTCACACCTCTGGGTCACACCCGTGGGTCACACCGTGGGTCACACCTGTGGGTCACACCCGTGAGTCACACCCGTGGGTCACACCCGTGGGTCACACCGTGGGTCACACCCGTGGGTCACACCCGTGAGTCACACCCGTGGGTCACACCCGTGGGTCACACCATGGGTCACACCCGTGGGTCACACCTGTGAGTCACACCCGTGGGTCACACCCGTGGGTCACACCGTGGGTCACACCCGTGGGTCACACCTGTGAGTCACACCCGTGGGTCACACCCGTGGGTCACACCGTGGGTCACACCCGTGGGTCACACCTGTAGGTCACACCCGTGGGTCACACCTGTGGGTCACACCTCTGAGTCACACTGTGGGTCACACCGTGGGTCACACCGTGGGTCACACCCGTTAGTCTCCTGCACTTGTGTGATTTCACGCCGACAAAGCGAATCCAGCCTTCCAGAGAGTGCGGCTCTCACTTGTGTAGCCCTTTATAAAATTAAACCTTGCTTAACAAAGCGGAAAGGAAGAGAATTCTCCGCCGTTCGTGTGTGATGGGTTGCTTTATTCAAACAATGCAGGGGAGGTAAAAGAAGGTGGGAATTGTTTTAATCACCTATGATTATATTGTTTGATTTGAAGGGTACTCATAATCACGACAGGTACTGCAACGTGGTTCTATTGTTGTTCCGAACTGTTTACGCAAATGCACTGTGCGATCATCCTTTGTAGCATCGCAGCTTTGACAGGACAGCTCCTGATAAGCAGTTAGAACCAGAAACTTCCTACAGCTCTCTCTCTCAGGCATGTGTATGCCAGCCTCTTAGCTCAACACTCAACTCTGAGGCGACGGGACATAATCCAGGCTGGCGTCCGGAAACCCGACCGGGCTCGCCGTGTAAAGGCAGCGGATACAAGAGCAGGTAAGAATACTGGGGCGAGTCACTCACCTCCTGACTCCTCAGACCCTGTCCACCATCTACAAGGCACCAGTCAGGAGGGTGAAGGGATACTCCCCACCTGCCTGGATGGGGTGCAGCTCCAACATCACTCAAGAAACTCGATACCATCCAGGACAAAGCAGCCGCTTGATTGGCACCACATCCACAAACATCCACTCCCTCCACCACTGACGCTCAGTAGCAGCAGTGTGTACCATCTACAAGATACACTGCAGAAACTCACTAAAAGAACCTTAGACCTTCCAAACCTATAACCTCCAACATCTAGAAGGACAAGGGCAGCAGATACATGGGAACACCACCCCCTGCAAGGTCTCTCTCCCCCCCCCCCCCCCCCCCCCATACCATCCTGGCTTGGAAACATATCACACAACACCAGGTTATACACCAACAAGTTTATTTGAAAACACTACCTTTCAGTGCGCTGCTCCTTCACTAGTTACCTGATGAAGGAGCAGCGCTCTGAAAGGTAGTGTTTCCAAATAAACCTGTTGGGCTATAACCTGGTGTTGTGTTATTTTTAACTTTGTCCACTCCAGTCCAACACCGGCACCTCCAAATCATGAAAATGTATTGCCATTTCTTGCACGTTGCTGGGTCCAAGTGCAGGGATTCCTTCCTAAACTGCACTGTTTTGCACCTATAACCACACGGACTGCAGCAGTTCAAGAACACAGCTCACCACCACCTTCTCAAGGGGCAACTAGGGACAGATAATAAATGCTGGGCCCAAGCCAGTGATGCTCATGTACTGTGAAAGAATAGGGAAAAAAAAAATCTCCTGAGGTATCCCTGTTGTGTCAGAAGTACTATCCTATACATCAGGGTCATGCTCGCCCTTGAAGATATTATAAATCAAAGAACAAGCCAGATTCCCTGGTGTCCTGACTTTGATCTTGTTCTGTCAGTTAGTGACCTGGTCAGTTCCTCTTTGGTGTTCGCATGAGCTTTCTGTGCACAAAACCGAGTGCCACATTTCCTCCTGACTCAGTGGCAAGGATTGTCCCCCTGACAGAACTGCTTGATCTGTCTCACCAGGTTAGCTCACAGCTTGACCGATTGGAGTGGTGCATGTCATAGAGTCATCGAGATGTACAGCACAGAAACAGACCCTTCACTCCAACCCGTCCATGCCGACCAGATATCCCAATCCAATCTAGTCCCACCTGCCAGCACCCGGCCCATATCCCTCCTAACGCTTCCTATTCATATACCCATCCAGATGCCTTTTAAATGCCGCAAATTGTCCTAGCCTCCATCACTTCCTCTGGCAGCTCATTCCACACACACACTCCACTCTCTAAGCGAAAAAGTTGCCCCTTAGGTCCCCATTAAATCTTTTCCCTCTCACCTTATACCAATGCCCTCTAGTTCTGGACTCCCCCACCCCAGGGAAAAGACTTTGTCTATTTACCCTATCCATGTCCCTCATGATTTTGTAAACCTCTATAAGGTCACCCCTCAGCCTCCGACGCTCCAGGGAAAACAGCCCCAGCCTGTTTAGCCTCTCCCTGTAGCTCAGATCTTCCAACCCTGGCAACATCCTTGTAATTCTTTTCTGAGCCCTTTCAAGTTTCACAACATCTTTCCGATAGGAAGGAGACCAGAATTGCACGCAATATTCCAACAGTGGCCTAACCAATGTCCTGTACAGCCAAGAGCATCAGATCTACACAGCCCGAGTGCTTAATGTTACTGAATTTGAGGACGTATACGTTGTTTACCTGTTCTTTTTAAAAACTCTCATTTCCTGTGAGTTAAGCTAGCTAAATCGGTTAGACTGGATCGGTCAGAACTATATTCTCTGAAGTTTAGAAGCATCAGAGGGAGATCTCATAAAAAACCAATGAAATCCTTGCAGGATGTTCTTGATGACCGGGGAGTCCAGAACTGGGGGGGGGGGTCACAGTCTATGGATATGGGGTAGGCCATTTCGGACTGAGATGAGGAAAAAGGTCTTCACCCAGAGAGTGAGGAGCCTGTGGAATTCTCTGTCACAGAAAGTGGTTGAGACCAAAGCATTGAATGTCTTCAAGAAGGGTGAGATATTGTTCTTCAGGCTAAAGGGATTGAAGGGTAGGGGAGCAAGTGGGAACAGGGGACTGAGTTATAGAGTCAAAGAGATGTACAGCACGGAAACAGACCCGTCAGTCTAATCCATCCGTGCCGACCAGGTATCCTTAATTAATCTAGTCCCATTTGCCAGCATTTGACCCATTTCCCTCCATGCCCCTCCTATTCATGTACCTTTTAAAAGTTGTACAGTCAGTTCTGCTATAAAGCGGCAGTTTCTGTTCTCATGAAATCCCGGGTTATAAGAAAACCGCGTATTAGCAACACCATTTAAACTAATGGGGCCAGAATCATGTTAAAACCAACACACACTTTCAAAGTTGGTGCTTTAGAAACAGTGTCCCTAATTCATCAATTGTGTTATAGCAAATCCATATTAACAAGACACACATTGTAGCAGATCGACCTGTAATTGTACCAGCCCCCACCACTTCCTCTGGCAGCTCGTTCCATACACGCGCCACCCTCTGCTTGAAAAAGTTGCCCCTCGGGTCCCTTTTATATCTTCCCCCTCTCAACTTGAACCTATGCCCTCAAGCTCTGGACTTCCCTACCCTGGGGAAAAGATCTTGTCTATTCACCCTATCCATGCCCCTCTTGATTTTATGCACCTCTCTAAGGTCACCCCTCAGCCTCCGGCACACCAGGGAAAATAGCCCCCAGCCTGTTCAGCCTCTCCCTGCGGCTCAAAGGTAGATGATCAGTCATGAATATGTTGAATGGGAGAGCAGGCTTGATGGGCCTACTCCTATCTTTGAGGTTTCTATGATTGTGGGCCTTCAGGGGTGGGAGAGGGTAGTGCTGTCCTCGCTCCTGGTGGTGCTGGTCGTCTCTGATTGGCTATCAGTTCTCAGAAGGTTTGACATCTGGTCAAGGTGTTCCATCATATGTAACACGTTTTGAAAACAACAACATTCATATTTCTCACCCGGAGCTATCCTACACGATTGGATTAGCAGAGGAAGTCTACTAGGCCTTGTAGTGGCCATTTAAGAAAATAAACCATTTCTCATTTTTAATTATCTTCCTTAAATGCATTCATGGGATGCCCCAGGCCAAAATTTAGCGCCCATTCCTAATTGCCCAGAAGGTAGATAAGAATCAACCACATCGCTGTGGGTCTGGAGTCACATATAGGCCAGACCAGGTAAGGGTGGCAGATTTCCTTCCCTCAAGGGCATTAGTGAACCCGATGGGTTTTCTCTGACAATTGACAATGGTTTCATGGTCATCACTGAACACCTAATTATGCTTGTGCACTTATCATTCTGCCCGTCCCATGCAGTTTCGCTGCCAAAAATTCTCAGGGCCATTGAGGGTGAGGGGTTGGCTTGTCAAGTGCTTGATCGGAATGAGGTGCAGTGGGGTAAATGCTGAGTTACTCTTGTTGTGACCCCGCTCACTTCCCTGTGGTGAGGGGTGGGTGTGAACGGTCAAGGATGTTGTAGAGTGTATCCTGACAGAGGGATGGGACACACTAACTAATGCAGGCGAAGGGGCCATCCCCAACAGATTGAAGATGATGCAATGAGTTGGATTTGTGTTGGATTCTTTATCCTTCTTGCCCACCCAGCGTGGACATTACGTGACACCTTTGAAAGTGCATCTGTCTCCATCTTACAAGGGGATTGTTTGACAAAAGTGGTTTTAGGAAGCCTCTAACAGCTGCAACAGCTTGTACCTCCCAGTCGGCCTGAGCTCCTGAGATTGATGTAGGTCTTACTTTAATCAAATCCAACACCATTCTCCTTTCTGACTGAATGGAGCCTAATGTAAAGTGAGATAACACTTCAATCAGCTCACTGAGCGCCTCATGCCAGGCCCTGGATGGAGATGTTAGCATGGAAGTGCAGTGGTTTATTGAAATGGCGGGCACCTGGAGTCTCAGGGTAATCCCGACTGACAGAGTTGGAAGGGTTTCGCAAAGCGGTCGCCCAGTCTCTGTTTTGGAATGAAGCGCGTTGTAAACTGGAGGAGCAGCACCTCATTGTCCACGTTTAGGCATTTCATAGACCCCAGCAGCCACTGTCGAGTTCCACCAAATTCAGGACATGACCTCCGTTCACCACGTTTCTTATGCCCCCCCCCCCCCCCACTTCCATCCCCCCATCCCCCCTGACCCCCCGCCCCCCCCACCCTCCACTGACCTCCTCCTGTCTGTGCCTTGGTGGCTTCGCTGTCACCAAAACAAATCCACTTTTTTAAAATCTTCACCCCGAATTTTTACACCTAACTTACATCACTATCACTCCCTCATCACCGTGATCACTTGGCACTAGCGTTTGAAAATAAGAACCATATTATTTTCCAGCTCCTTTCTGCTCTGAGGATGAGTCACACCAGATTTTAAGCGTTAACCCTGCTTCTCTCCTCACAGATGCTGCCAGGCCTGCTGAGTTTCTCCAGCACTTTCTGGATTTGTTTCAGATTTCCAGCATCTGGTGTATTTTGCGTTTCTTTGAGAATAGAGGTATGCCTGTCTATTAAAGCAGACAATAGGAATTGAGGAGCGATAACAGAAGAACAAACCCCACAAATTAGAGTTAGAATTAGCTTTATTGTCACGTGTACTGAGATGAAACGTTTACAAGTCGCCACTTACAACGCCATCTTAGGTCCCATCTTCAATTTGTTGGGGATGGCCACTTCGCCTGCATCAGTTAGTGTGTCTCATCCCTCTGTTAAGGTACCAAGGCGCAGATTCTTAAGTAGAAATTCTTCAGGAAAGAAATGTCGAAAATAAAGAAATAAAACGTCCAGCATTGCAGATCCAGGGATAAATTAGAAAATAGAGATGTAAAGAGTTCAGACGAACAGTCCTTCTAGTCCAGTCCATGTTGGTACCAAGCCTTTGGTCTGCACTGGGCCTTGACTCCAGGCTGTGCCAGGCCTCACTTTGAAGCTTTTGGGGCTGGGACACCATTCTGGAATCACCTTGAGGTCGGACGTCCTTGACAAGACCACCCCAAGATAGGCCACTGAAAGAGGCCAGGAATCTGAGTCCATGCTGAGATCAGGAGGTCAGGAGATCGCCAAGAAGAAAGAATGAAAATATAGCACAAAAAGAGAAAAGAAATGGACGGAGCTGGTGAGCTTAGGCTGAAGAGTCCTACTTTGTCACCATCTTGGAGTTCAAAAGGTCATCTGTCTTGGAATGCTTAAACAGATGATTTGTATATAACCTAAAGTATGACTATTGCATTAAATTGTCCTGGATTGAATAACAAGGCTTATAAAATGACACATGACGGACAATGTCTGAAAGGAGAAGATGGTGATTCTGATTAGACAAAGGGAACTGTACTGCTTGTAAGAAGCTTCAGCCAGTAACGAACATTTTAGCCAAATTGCGCTGGTTCGGGCAGTGGATGAAAGGCCACTGTGTACACAAAGTTAAAATGTTACTCGATCCATTAAATAATAAAGAGCAAAGTTGAACTGGAGAACTGGAGAACACTTCAGGTTCCAGAATGACGTGCTAAAAAAAAAAGATGATCCCTTATAACACAGCCGGGGAAAACACTAGAAATTGGCACTGGGTAATAATGCTCTAATTAACGTGCTAGTGCAGCCACGATGGGGAGAATGGTCTCCCTCTGTGCAATACTCTTCTGTGATTCTGCAAACCACTTCATCAGCACTGACATGACGTGAAGTGAAATGTTGTTGAGCAGGCTGTCTATAGAGAAACCTCAAATAAAACCAGACAGGAAACACAGTAAGGTAATTGTTTTTGGAAAGTTAGTGGATTTACAGTTAACACATTCTGGACATTCCTTTAACGAGACTGAACATCTCCGACAAAAATATTAATGAGGTGTCATTGGCATCAGGAGATTGGAGCTCAAAGGGAAAAAAAAGAGTAATTATTTTCCAGCTACATCAGCAGTTTGCCCATCTACCTTCTCGCTTACTAAAAGATAGAGGAATTGGGGATGGTGAGTGCACTTAACATACAGAAAGATCAGCAATAATTGTGGGATGTGTGAAATATATAAGAGAACACCATCACAGACCAAAGCAAGAGACTATAGCAGAGCTGTAACAATAACTTTGGAGCTATGGGGTAAAAACAAATCATCTTGCACTTTTCAATCAATTTGATTTAGTCATTCCACAGGCATATAAAACAAAGAGGAGGGAGTAGGGTGGCATGTTGGTTAGCACTGCTGCCTCACAGCACTAGGAACCTGGGTTTGATTCCAGCCTCAGACGACTGACTGTGTGGAGTTTGCACATTCTCCCCATGTCTGCGTGGGTTTCCTCCGGGTGCTCCAGTTTCCTCCCACAGTCCAAAGATGTGCAGGTTAGGTGAGTTGGTCGTACTAACGTGCCCCATAGTGTTCAGGGATGTGTAGATTAGGTGCATTAGTCAGGGGAAATGTAGAGTAGTAGGGGAATGGGTTGGTGTGGACTTGTTGGGCCAAATGGCCTGTTTCCACTCTGTTATGATTCTATGACTATTCAGCTTTAAGTAAAGCACATTTTATTTTTACCCTACAGTTAAAATATAAACAAAAGAAAGTAGAATCAGGAAACTACTTTCATTGGAAAACGTAACAAAATAACAGATTATTTCACTACTAAATAAGGACTGTTCCAAATATAGTAACATAGGGTGGCACGGTGGCTCAGTGGTTAGCACTGCTGCCTCACAGCGCCAGAGACATGGGATCGATTCCAGTCTCAGGCGACTGTCTGTGGAGTGGAGTTTGCACACTCTCCCCGTGTCTGTGTGGGTTTCCTCTGGGTGCTCTGGTTTCCTCCCACAGTCCAAAGATGTGCAGGTCAGGTGAATTGGCCATGCTAAATTGCCCAGAGTGATAGGTGCATTAGTCAGAGGTAAATATAGAGTAGGGGAATGGATCTGGGTGGGTTACTCTTCGGAGGGTCGGTGCGGACTTGTTGGACCAGAGGGCCAGTTTCCATAATGTAGGGAATCTAATCTAATCTAATCATCCCATAAACACGCCCTTGGCAAAGACAAATTCAGTCAAATAAATTGTCTCACATGCAATTCTAGCAGCAGGACAAGAATTCTAGTTTTTAGTTCAAATAGAGAGAGCAAAAATAGCTCCACATCCAGCTTCTAAACCCCAGCAACAACCGAAAGTTAGACTAAAACCCTGTTCTGTGGGAGTTTGACCCCACCCCTTCATGCTGCTTCTGTTATTGTAATGTTTTTAAAAATTCAAACAGTTGACTTTATTGGCTTGGGGGAGACAGCTCATCACTAATGGCTCAAAAAAACCCAGCAAGATACACCTCTTAAAGCCGCAGGATTGTCACACCATCAAGCCAGGGGATTGACCCTAGTTCAGGGGTTTGGATTAGTGGTGCTGGAAAAGCACAGCAGTTCAGGCAGCATCCAAGGAGCAGGAAAATCAACGTTTCGGGCAAAAGCCCTTCGTTAGGAATAAAGCCGAGAGCCTGAAGTGTGGAGAGATAAGCGAGAGGAGGGTGGAGGTGGGGGAGAAAGTAGCATAGAGTACAATGGGTGAGTGGGGGAGGAGATGAAGGTGATAGGTCAGAGGAGGGTGGAGTGGATAGGTGGAAAAGGAGATAGGCAGGTAGGACAAGTCATGGGGATAGTGCTGAGCTGGAAGTTTGGAACTAGGGTGAGGTGGGGGAAGGGGAAAATGAGGAATCTGGTGAAGTCCACATTGATGCCCTGGAGTTGAAGTGTTCCGAGGCGGAAGATGAGGCGTTCTTCCTCCAGGCGTCTGGTGGTGAGGGAGCGGCGGTGAAGGAGGCCCAGGACCTCCATGTCCTCGGCAGAGTGGGAGGGGGAGTTGAAATGTTGGGCCACGGGGTGGTTTGGTTGATTGGTGCGGGTGTCCCGGAGATGTTCCCTAAAGCGCTCTGCTAGGAGGTGCCCAGTCTCCCCAATGTAGAGGAGACCGCATCGGGAGCAACGGATACAATAAATGATATTAGTGGATGTGCAGGTAAAACTTTGATGGATGTGGAGTTCAGGAGTACCAGGAGCAGCACCCGGTGTACCAGCAACACGACTTACATGCCAAACAGCATAAGCAATATATTAGACACTGAGCTAAATGATTCTATAATCAACGGATCAGATCTAAGCTCTGCAGTCCTGTGACATCCATTGGTGAATGGTGGTGAACAATTAAACAACTCTCTGGAGGAGAAGGCTCCACGAACATCCCCATCCTCAATGATGGAAGAGCCCAGCACCTCAATGCAAAAGACAAGGCCGAAGCCTTTTGAGTGGATGATCCGTCTCGGGCTCTTACAGTGGTCCCCAGCATTACCAGTCAACTCGATACACTCCACACGATATCAAGAAATGGTTGGAGACTCTGGACAATATTCCGGCAACAATACTGAAGACTTGTGTTCCCGAACTTTCCACTCCCTCTAGTCAAGCTCTTCCACTGCAGTTCCAACACTGGTATCTACCTGACAATGTGGAAAATTGCCCAGCTATGTCCTGTACAAAAAAAAGCAGGACAAACCCAACCCAGCTGATTACTGCTCCATCAGTCTCCTCTCGATCATCAGGAAAGTGATGGAAGGTGTCATCAACACCGCTATCGAGCATCACCTGCTCAGCAATAACCTGCTCAGTGACGCCCAGTTTGGGTTTCCCCAGGGCCACTCAGCTCCTGACCTCATTACGGCCTTGGTTCGAACATGGACAAGAGAACTGAATTCCAGAGGGGAGGGCAGAGAGACAGCCCCCCCCTGACACCATGGCTTCACTTGATCGAGTGTGGCATCAAGGAGTGAAAGTAGCAAAACTGGAATCAATGGGTGTCAGGGGGGCAAACTCTCCGGTGGTTAGAGTCACATCTGGTTGTCACTAAGTTGGCATGGAAAATGGTAAAATTGTAAAATGAATTGACCAGAAGTGTGTGGTGCCTTTAAGAGATGGAAGAGATGGTGCTGTGTCTGTGCTTGGACATTTGAGAGCATTGTTCAGAGAGTCCATAAATTGAATGAAGTTTATCAGAGGCTTTTTCAGTCAGCAGGCCCAAGCAGCGTTTTTACCCAGACAACAGTTTAAATTCAGCCAATTAATTTAAAAAGGCACTTGGAGTCAAAGAACCAATTCAATTGAAATCTGTCGGTTTTGACTAGCTCGAACCAATCCAGTTGTAAAGGAATTAATATGTAATCACGGGTATAAAAGAAGCAGGCGTTAGAGAGCCAACTGTCATCTGAAGAATAAATAGCAGGCTCTCACAGAAATCTTTAGGATCTGATTAAAGGTACACGGCACTTGTAACTAATATTTCCGGCACAAGAATTTGACAGAGAGAGGTGTTTTGGACGCCAAAATCTGATGAAAAAAAGGTGTGAGAATAACAGAAGGAAGATTGGAGAGAAAGCAGAGAAGACACAGACTATGCGAACTTGGAGAGATTAACTTTAAATTTATTCTTTAATTAATAATGAGGTTGATATAAATGCAAATTGTATTTATCTGAACAGCATTCATTCCAGTAGAATTTAATTCAGTTAGGGGATAGTTAGTACTTAGGGGGAAATTGTTCAGTTTGATAGTAATTCTGTTAATTTGTTCACTGTCGGAGTTAGATAAAATAAATTGTTTCTTGTTAATTGTAGAGTGGGTGAAAGGATTCCATTTCATTTAACCACTCCTTTATAACAGATTGAGGGTAATAGATAGATTATACCACTTGTCATACTTCTTTTATCAGGTTACAAAGTGAGGTTACCTTGTCTGAGTGTTTCAGGTTTTAATGATCAGGGGGGGTATCATCTGCTTTGTAACACTGGTGCACAGGAAGATGGTCTTGATTGTTGGAGATCAGTCATCTCAGCTCCAGGACGTCTCTGCAGGAGTTCCTCAGGGTAGTGTCCTCAGCCCAACCCTCTTCAGCTGCATCACCAACGACCCGTCCCTCCAACATAAGATCGGAAGTGATTGCCGACTGTTCCCTGATGATCGCACAATGTTCAGCACCATTTGCGGCTCCTCAGATACTGAAGCAGTCCATGTTCAAATGCAACAGGATCTGGACAATATCCAGGCTTGGGCTGACAATTGGCGAGTAACACTGGCTTCAGACAAGTTCCAAACAATGACCATTTCCACGAAGAAACAAACTGAAGACGTTTGACACCATTCAAAACAGAGTTGACAACTTGATTGGCATCACATTCACAAGCATCCCCTCCCTCCACCACTGATGGTGGCAACAGTGTGTACCATCTACAAGATGCACCGCTGAAATTTACCAAGTCTCCTTAGTCAGCACCTTCCCAAACCCACGACCACTTCACTCTGAAAGGACAAGGACAGCAGATACATGGGAACACTGCTGCCTGCAGGTTCCCCTCCATGCCACTCACTCACCAGCCTGACTTGGAAACGTATTGCAGTTCCTTCACTCTCTCAGGGTCGAAATCCTCAGGATATTGTGGGTCAACCCAAGGCACATGGACTGCTGCGGTTCAAGAAAGCAGCTCACCCCCACCTTCTCATGGGCAGTTATGTTGTGACTGTACAGTGACTGAGAAAGCAGTATTTCGCACTAGCAGGATTCTACCACCAGTCCAGAAAGGATATCTCCCTCCTATGTAATCCAATAATATAATCTATCAATTTCAGTGCTGGTGTGATATCAAGTATGTTTACTGTATATCCTGACGATTGGCTGTTCGAATCAAACAAACTTTGTTTGTTCATAATATGCAAAGTACAGACCATAGTCAAATGCTCTACACTTGCAAACCAAAACAAAATGATTCCCGTTAGATGTATCTCGATAACTGGGCAGTACCTGCTAATTCATCTTGTGTGTGGCAACAGCTTAAGATATTCAGCCAAGTTTGTAATGTGGCTCGTTTACCTTTGCTAGAAGTGTATATATAAGGAACCAACATCTGTAAACTAAAGGGGTGTAGACACGCCTCACGCCTTTTCTGAACGACTTGGGAGATTGAGGGGCCTATCAGTCTTTGTTGCTCTACCCTTGAATGTCTTGTCAAATCACAACACAGTCTGTACATTTTCCCCCTGCGGTATAAATTGTCTTGATCTTTTGAAATCTGGCGTTTCTGATTAGTGCAAGAGGAAGCATTTTGTCAAAAATATCTCTCTTTTCAGAAATATATATTTGTGCCATGGTGAGAGGGCTTGGAGGTCAATCATTGTTTTTATCAAATGATATTCTCCTCATGATGTTCCGGTTGAAATAATTTTTAAAAAGACAAACAAATGGTCAATACTACCGGCCTCCTAAGATGGCCGCTGTAATCACATGATTGGAATTAGCCGGAGCTCCTCAGGAGTTACTGCATGTCAAAGCTGGCATGTTCATGAATACCTCCTTTAACTCTGAGAGAACTGGCCTGCTCCCTCTTATAAGAGATGACCTGACTCCCATGAAGGCCGTACACAAAGGGATTATTCCTGTAAGACTGATCGGGCATTCCAGTTAGTCACCTGACAATTGCCTCGTTTCTCTGAATTACTTGTTGGATGCTACCACATCATGTGACTAGACTGTGCACACGTTGAATTGCTTCAGTGTCCATTTCTTATGTCTGATTCTAATTGCTGTTTATAGCAGGATACGAAGAACAGCTTCAGTCCCTAACAGCTAGAATATCAAACCGGGACTCATTCTCTGAGTGCAAGACACATCATTGAATCTTCGCACGTCATGCAACTGCATCCCAGCTCCCAGTCAAAAACCCCATTCCAAAACAGACACTCTCTCATATGAACAGTGGACGTGATTCACGTGGACTTCAGTGAGGCGTTCGACAAGGTTCCTAATGATTAGCAAGGTTAGATCCCATGGAGTACAGGGGGAACTAGCCATTTGGATACAGAACTGGTTCAAAGGTAGAAGACAGAGGGTGGTGGTGGAGGGTTGTTTTTCAGACTGGAGGCCTGTGACCAATGGAGTGCCACAAGGATCGGTGCTGGGTCCACTACTTTTCGTCATTTATATAAATGATTTGGATGTGAATATTGGAGGTATGGTCAGTAAGTTTGCAGATGACACCAAAATTAGAGGTGGAGTGGACGGCGAGGAAGGTTACCTCAAAGTACAACAGGATCTTGAGCAGGTGGGTCAGTGGGCCGAGGAGTGGCAGATAGAGTTTAATTTAGATAAATGTGAGGTGCTGTATTTTGGAAAGGCTCAGCATGGCAGGACTTATACACTTAATGGTAAGGTCCTGGGGAGTGTTGTTGAACAAAGAGACCTTGGAGTGCAAGTTCATAGCTCCTGGAAAGTGGAGTCGCAGGTAGATAGGATAGTGAGGAAGGCGTTTGGTATGCTTTCCTTTATTGGTATTGAGTATAGGAGTTGGGAGGTCATGTTGCAGCTGTACAGGACATTGGTTAGGCCACTGTTGGAATGCTGCATTTAATTCCGGTCATCCTGCTGTAGGAAGGATGTTGTGAAACTTAAACGGGTTCAGAAAAGATTTACAAGGATGATGCCAGGGTTGGAGGATTTGAGCTACAGGGAGAGGCTGAACAGGCTGGGGCTATTTTCCCTGGAGCATCAGAGGCTGAGGGGTGACCTCATAGAGGTTTATAAAATTATGAGGGGCATGGATAAGGTGAAGAGGCAAAATTTATACCCTGGGGTTGGGGAGTTCAGAACTAGAGGGCATAGGTTTAGCGTCAGGAATGTTGATGAAGAGCTTATGATCGAAACGTTGACTCTCCCGCTCCTCGGATGCTGCCTGACCGGCTGTGCTTTTCCAGCACCGCTCTTTCTGTCTCTGATCTCCAGCATCTGCAGTCCTCACTTTCACCTTCTCGTGGCTGGCTTCCCCTTCCATCTCTCCATCAACATCAACCTGACGACAGCTTGAGGAAGACCCAGGGGTTACATGCTGCGTCTGAAACTGGGCAGTGGGAAACTGTCCCAGACCAGACCTTCCAGCATTACCCAGCCCTCTTGCCTCTGAATAATTAAACCGTGTCATAAAACACACAGCTAATGAATGAACCCAAAGGAGAAAATGAAATGAAAATGCAAATTCTGCTGTTGAGCTGCTCCTCTCTCCTGTGAGCCATGCTAAACGATAAATTAACTCCTGTTTATATTGCACTCAAACACTGCAGACTGATACGGATGGAACAGGTTATATAGCAGCCAGTATAGGTGCAGGGAGCGGTTGGTAGTTCACCTCTCATCTTGCTTTAGACACATGGAATAGCCACAATGTCAGTTTTTGCATCAACTGTTGGTTTTGGTATGTTTTATAGCCAGATGCTGCCAGGGACCAGCACTGTTGCACATTAACGAGACTGTAACATTGTTCCTTGTCTCACCCCATGGCCACTCAATCCTGGAGTGCGATGTGACTCAATGACAGAGAAGAGATCTACCAACTGCTCCATTCATAGAACACAGAACACAGAACACAGAACATGGAACACAGAACACAGAACCCAGAACACAGAACACAGAACCCAGAACACAGAACACAGAACACAGAACACAGAACATAGAACACAGAACACAGAACATAGAACACAGAACACAGAACCCAGAACCCAGAACCCAGAACCCAGACCACAGAACAAAGAAAGTAGAACATATAACATAAAACATAGAACGCAGAACATAGAACACAGAACACAGAACATAGAACATAGAACACAGAACATAGAACGTAGAACATATAACATAAAACATAGAACACAGAACACAGACCACAGAACATAGAAGATAGAACATATAACATAAAACATAGAACACAGAACATAGAACACAGAACACAGAACATAGAACATAGAACTCAGAACACAGAACATAGAACGTAGAACATATAACATAAAACATAGAACACAGAACACAGACCACAGAACATAGAACGTAGAACACAGAACCCAGAACACAGAACACAGAACACAGAACACAGAACATAGAACGTAGAACATATAACATAAAACATAGAACACAGAACACAGACCACAGAACACAGAGCTCAGAACATAGAACGTAGAACATAGAACATAGAACACAGAACACAGAACATAGAACATAGAACACAGAACATAGAACACAGAACACAGTACATAGAACATAGAACACAGAACACAGAACATAGAACATAGAACGTAGAACATAGAACACAGAACACAGAACACAGAACACAGAACATAGAACATAGAACACAGAACATAGAACACAGAACACAGAACATAGAACATAGAACACAGAACACAGAACATAGAACATAGAACGTAAAACATAGAACACAGAACACAGAACACAGAACATAGAACATAGAACACAGAACATAGAACACAGAACACAGAACATAGAACATAGAACACAGAACATAGAACGCAGAACATATAACATAAAACATAGAACCCAGAACCCAGACCACAGAACATAGAAAGTAGAACATATAACATAAAACATAGAACATAGAACACAGAACACAGAAAACAGAACCCAGAACACAGAACCCAGAACCCAGACCACAGAACATAGAAAGTAGAACATATAACATAAAACATAGAACGTAGAACACAGAACATAGAACATAGAACATAGAACACAGAACACAGAACATAGAACGTAGAACATATAACATAAAACATAGAACACAGAACACAGACCACAGAACACAGAGCACAGAACATAGAACATAGAACACAGAACACAGACCACAGAACACAGAGCACAGAACATAGAACGTAGAACACAGAACACAGACCACAGAACACAGAGCACAGAACATAGAACGTAGAACACAGAACACAGAACACAGACCACAGAACACAGAGCACAGAACATAGAACGTAAAACATAGAACACAGAACACAGAACACAGAACATAGAACATAGAACATATAACATAAAACATAGAACACAGAACACAGACCACAGAACATAGAAGATAGAACATATAACATAAAACATAGAACACAGAACATAGAACACAGAACACAGAACACAGAACATAGAACGTAGAACATATAACATAAAACATAGAACACAGAACACAGACCACAGAACATAGAAGATAGAACATATAACATAAAACATAGAACACAGAACATAGAACACAGAACACAGAACATAGAACATAGAACTCAGAACACAGAACATAGAACGTAGAACATATAACATAAAACATAGAACACAGAACACAGACCACAGAACATAGAAGGTAGAACATATAACATAAAACATAGAACACAGAACATAGAACATAGAACACAGAACACCGAACATAGAACGTAGAACATATAACATAAAACATAGAACACAGAACACAGACCACAGAACACAGAGCACAGAACATAGAACGTAGAACATAGAACACAGAACACAGAACACAGAACACAGAACATAGAACATAGAACACAGAACACAGAACATAGAACGTAGAACATATAACATAAAACATAGAACACAGAACACAGACCACAGAACATAGAAGATAGAACATAGAACGTAGAACATAGAACACAGAACAGAACACAGAACACAGAACATAGAACACAGAACACAGAACATAGAACGTAGAACATAGAACACAGAACACAGAACATAGAACATAGAACACAGAACACAGAACATAGAACGTAGAACATATAACATGAAACATAGAACACAGAACATAGAACACAGAACATAGAACATAGAACACAGAACACAGAACATAGAACACAGAACACAGAACATAGAACATAGAACGTAGAACATATAACATAAAACATAGAACACAGAACACAGACCACAGAACATAGAACGTAGAACATAGAACACAGAACAGAACACAGAACACAGAACATAGAACACAGAACACAGAACGCAGAACACAGAACATAGGACGTAGAACATATAACATAAAACATAGAACACAGAACATAGAACACAGAACACAGAACACAGAACATAGAACACAGAACATAGAACACAGAACACAGAACACAGAACATAGAATATAGAACATAGAACACAGAACATAGAACACAGAACATAGAACATAGAGCAATGAACACAGAACACAGAACATAGAACATAGAGCAATGAACACAGAACACAGAACATAGAACATAGAACATAGAACACAGAACACAGAACAAAGAACACAGAACATAGAACACAGAACCCAGAACACAGAACACAGAACATAGAACACAGAACACAGAACCCAGAACCCAGAACCCAGACCATAGAAAGTAGAACATATAACATAAAACATAGAACGTAGAACATAGAACACAGAACACAGAACATAGAACATAGAACACAGAACACAGAACACAGAACATAGAACACAGAACACAGAACATAGAACGTAGAACATAGAACACAGAACACAGAACATAGAACGTAGAACATATAACATAAAACATAGAACACAGAACACAGACCACAGAACATAGAAGATAGAACATATAACATAAAACATAGAACACAGAACACAGAGCACAGAACATAGAACGTAGAACATAGAACACAGAACACAGAACACAGAATATAGAACATAGAACACAGAACACAGAACATAGAACGTAGAACATATAACATAAAACATAGAACACAGAACACAGACCACAGAACATAGAAGATAGAACATATAACATAAAACATAGAACACAGAACATAGAACACAGAACACAGAACATAGAACATAGAACGTAGAACATAGAACACAGCACAGGACACAGAACACAGAACATAGAACACAGAACATAGAACGCAGAACACAGAACATAGGACGTAGAACATATAACATAAAACATAGAACACAGAACACAGACCACAGAACACAGAGCACAGAACATAGAACGTAGAACATTGAACACAGAACACAGAACCCAGAACCCAGAACCCAGACCACAGAACAGAACACAGAACACAGAACACAGACCACAGAACATAGAACGTAGAACATAGAACACAGAACAGAACACAGAACACAGAACACAGAACATAGAACACAGAACACAGAACGCAGAACACAGAACATAGGATGTAGAACATATAACATAAAACATAGAACACAGAACACAGACCACAGAACACAGAGCACAGAACATAGAACCCAGACCACAGAACATAGAACGTAGAACATATAACATAAAACATAGAACACAGAACACAGAACATAGGACGTAGAACATATAACATAAAACATAGAACACAGAACACAGACCACAGAACACAGAGCACAGAACATAGAACGTAGAACATAGAACATAGAACATAGAACATAGAACACAGAACATAGGACGTAGAACATGTAACATAAAACATAGAACACAGAACACAGACCACAGAACACAGAGCACAGAACATAGAACGTAGAACATAGAACATAGAACACAGACCACAGAACATAGAAGATAGAACATATAACATAAAACATAGAACACAGAACATAGAACACAGAACACAGAACATAGAACATAGAACACAGAACACAGAACATAGAACGTAGAACATATAACATAAAACATAGAACACAGAACATAGAACACAGAACACAGAACATAGAACGTAGAACATATAACATAAAACATAGAACACAGAACACAGACCACAGAACATAGAACGTAGAACATAGAACACAGAACAGAACACAGAACATAGAACACAGAACGCAGAACACTGAACATAGGACGTAGAACATATAACATAAAACATAGAACACAGAACATGGAACACAGAACACAGAACATAGAACACAGAACATAGAACACAGAACACAGAACACAGAACATAGAACATAGAGCAATGAACACAGAACACAGAACATAGAACATAGAGCAATGAACACAGAACACAGAACATAGAACATAGAACACAGAACATAGAACATAGAACACAGAACATAGAACACAGAACATGAAACACAGAACACAGAATATGGAACATAGAGACAGAACATAGAACATAGAGCGTAGAACACGGAACACAGAACATAGAACACAGAACACAGAACGTAGAGCATAGAATACAGAACACAGAACATTGAACATAGACACAGAACACAGAACACAGAACATAGAACACAGAACATAGAACATAGAGCACAGAACACGGAACACATAACATAGAACACAGAACATAGAACATAGAACACAGAACACAGAACATAGAACACAGAACATAAAGCATAGAGCATAGAACATAGAACGCAGAAAATAGAACACAGAATATAGAACATAGAACACAGAACATGGAACACAGAACATAGAACACAGAACATAGAACATAAAACACAGAACACAGAGCAAAGAACGCAGAACATAGAGCATGGAATCCAGAACACAGAACATAGAACACAGAATCCAGAACACAGAACATAGAACATAGAATATAGAACGTAGAACACAGAACATAGAACATAGAGACAGAGCATAGAACACTGAACATAGAACATAGAACACAGAACACAGAGCACAGAACACAGAACATAGAACACAAAACGTAGAGCATAGAACACTGAACACAGAACATAGAACACAGAACACAGAGCACAGAACACAGAACACAAAATGTAGAGCATAGAACACTGAACATAGAACATAGAACATAGAACACAGAAGACAGAACACAGAACGCAGAACATAGAGCATAGAATCCAGAACACAGAACATAGAACGTAGAACATAGCACATAGAACACTGAACATAGAACACAGAACACAGAGCACAAAACACAGAACATAGAACACAGAACACAGAACATAGAACACAGAGCACAGAACATAGAACATAAAACACAGAACACAGAGCACAGAACGCAGAACATAGAGCATGGAATCCAGAACACAGAACATAGAATGTAGAACATAGCACATAGAACACTGAACATAGAACATAGAACACAGAACACAGAACATAGAACACAGAACACAGCGCACAGAACATAGAACATAGAATATAGAACGTAGAACACAGAACATAGAACATAGAGACAGAGCATAGAACACTGAACATAGAACATAGAACACAGAACACAGAGCACAGAACACAGAACATAGAACACAAAACGTAGAGCATAGAACACTGAACATAGAACATAGAACATAGAACACAGAACACAGAACATAGAACACAGAACACAGCGCACAGAACATAGAACATAGAATATAGAACGTAAAACACAGAACATAGAACATAGAGACAGAGCATAGAACACTGAACATAGAACATAGAACACAGAACACAGAGCACAGAACACAGAACATAGAACACAAAACGTAGAGCATAGAACACTGAACATAGAACATAGAACATAGAACACAGAAGACAGAACACAGAACGCAGAACATAGAGCATAGAATCCAGAACACAGAGCATAGAACGTAGAACATAGCACATAGAACACTGAACATAGAACATAGAACACAGAACACAGAGCACAAAACACAGAACATAGAACACAGAACATAGAACACAGAACACAGAGCACAAAACACAGAATGCAGAACACAGAACACAGAGCACAAAACACAGAACATAGAACACAGAACATAGAACACAGAACGCAGCGCACAGAACATAGAACATAGAACGTAGAACACAGAGCACAGAACACAGAACATCGAACATAGAACATAGAACACTGAACATAGAACATAGAACACAGAACACAGAGCACAGAACACAGAACATAGAACACAGAACATAGAGCATAGAACACTGAACATAGAACATAAAACACAGAACACAGAGCAAAGAACGCAGAACACAGAATATAGAACATAGAACACAGAACACAGAACATAGAACGTAGAACATATAACATAAAACATAGAACACAGAACACAGACCACAGAACATAGAAGATAGAACATATAACATAAAACATAGAACACAGAACATAGAACACAGAACACAGAACATAGAACATAGAACGTAGAACATAGAACACAGCACAGGACACAGAACACAGAACATAGAACACAGAACATAGAACGCAGAACACAGAACATAGGACGTAGAACATATAACATAAAACATAGAACACAGAACACAGACCACAGAACACAGAGCACAGAACATAGAACGTAGAACATTGAACACAGAACACAGAACCCAGAACCCAGAACCCAGACCACAGAACAGAACACAGAACACAGAACACAGACCACAGAACATAGAACGTAGAACATAGAACACAGAACAGAACACAGAACACAGAACACAGAACATAGAACACAGAACACAGAACGCAGAACACAGAACATAGGATGTAGAACATATAACATAAAACATAGAACACAGAACACAGACCACAGAACACAGAGCACAGAACATAGAACCCAGACCACAGAACATAGAACGTAGAACATATAACATAAAACATAGAACACAGAACACAGAACATAGGACGTAGAACATATAACATAAAACATAGAACACAGAACACAGACCACAGAACACAGAGCACAGAACATAGAACGTAGAACATAGAACATAGAACATAGAACATAGAACACAGAACATAGGACGTAGAACATGTAACATAAAACATAGAACACAGAACACAGACCACAGAACACAGAGCACAGAACATAGAACGTAGAACATAGAACATAGAACACAGACCACAGAACATAGAAGATAGAACATATAACATAAAACATAGAACACAGAACATAGAACACAGAACACAGAACATAGAACATAGAACACAGAACACAGAACATAGAACGTAGAACATATAACATAAAACATAGAACACAGAACATAGAACACAGAACACAGAACATAGAACGTAGAACATATAACATAAAACATAGAACACAGAACACAGACCACAGAACATAGAACGTAGAACATAGAACACAGAACAGAACACAGAACATAGAACACAGAACGCAGAACACTGAACATAGGACGTAGAACATATAACATAAAACATAGAACACAGAACATGGAACACAGAACACAGAACATAGAACACAGAACATAGAACACAGAACACAGAACACAGAACATAGAACATAGAGCAATGAACACAGAACACAGAACATAGAACATAGAGCAATGAACACAGAACACAGAACATAGAACATAGAACACAGAACATAGAACATAGAACACAGAACATAGAACACAGAACATGAAACACAGAACACAGAATATGGAACATAGAGACAGAACATAGAACATAGAGCGTAGAACACGGAACACAGAACATAGAACACAGAACACAGAACGTAGAGCATAGAATACAGAACACAGAACATTGAACATAGACACAGAACACAGAACACAGAACATAGAACACAGAACATAGAACATAGAGCACAGAACACGGAACACATAACATAGAACACAGAACATAGAACATAGAACACAGAACACAGAACATAGAACACAGAACATAAAGCATAGAGCATAGAACATAGAACGCAGAAAATAGAACACAGAATATAGAACATAGAACACAGAACATGGAACACAGAACATAGAACACAGAACATAGAACATAAAACACAGAACACAGAGCAAAGAACGCAGAACATAGAGCATGGAATCCAGAACACAGAACATAGAACACAGAATCCAGAACACAGAACATAGAACATAGAATATAGAACGTAGAACACAGAACATAGAACATAGAGACAGAGCATAGAACACTGAACATAGAACATAGAACACAGAACACAGAGCACAGAACACAGAACATAGAACACAAAACGTAGAACATAGAACACTGAACACAGAACATAGAACACAGAACACAGAGCACAGAACACAGAACACAAAATGTAGAGCATAGAACACTGAACATAGAACATAGAACATAGAACACAGAAGACAGAACACAGAACGCAGAACATAGAGCATAGAATCCAGAACACAGAACATAGAACGTAGAACATAGCACATAGAACACTGAACATAGAACACAGAACACAGAGCACAAAACACAGAACATAGAACACAGAACACAGAACATAGAACACAGAGCACAGAACATAGAACATAAAACACAGAACACAGAGCACAGAACGCAGAACATAGAGCATGGAATCCAGAACACAGAACATAGAATGTAGAACATAGCACATAGAACACTGAACATAGAACATAGAACACAGAACACAGAACATAGAACACAGAACACAGCGCACAGAACATAGAACATAGAATATAGAACGTAGAACACAGAACATAGAACATAGAGACAGAGCATAGAACACTGAACATAGAACATAGAACACAGAACACAGAGCACAGAACACAGAACATAGAACACAAAACGTAGAGCATAGAACACTGAACATAGAACATAGAACATAGAACACAGAACACAGAACATAGAACACAGAACACAGCGCACAGAACATAGAACATAGAATATAGAACGTAAAACACAGAACATAGAACATAGAGACAGAGCATAGAACACTGAACATAGAACATAGAACACAGAACACAGAGCACAGAACACAGAACATAGAACACAAAACGTAGAGCATAGAACACTGAACATAGAACATAGAACATAGAACACAGAAGACAGAACACAGAACGCAGAACATAGAGCATAGAATCCAGAACACAGAGCATAGAACGTAGAACATAGCACATAGAACACTGAACATAGAACATAGAACACAGAACACAGAGCACAAAACACAGAACATAGAACACAGAACATAGAACACAGAACACAGAGCACAAAACACAGAATGCAGAACACAGAACACAGAGCACAAAACACAGAACATAGAACACAGAACATAGAACACAGAACGCAGCGCACAGAACATAGAACATAGAACGTAGAACACAGAGCACAGAACACAGAACATCGAACATAGAACATAGAACACTGAACATAGAACATAGAACACAGAACACAGAGCACAGAACACAGAACATAGAACACAGAACATAGAGCATAGAACACTGAACATAGAACATAAAACACAGAACACAGAGCAAAGAACGCAGAACATAGAGCATGGAATCCAGAACACAGAACATAGAACACAGAATCCAGAACACAGAACATAGAACATAGAATATAGAACGTAGAACACAGAACATAGAACATAGAGACAGAGCATAGAACACTGAACATAGAACATAGAACACAGAGCACAGAACACAGAACATAGAACACAAAACGTAGAGCATAGAACACTGAACATAGAACATAGAACACAGAACACAGAACATAGAACACAGAACACAGAGCACAGAACACAGAACATAGAACACAAAATGTAGAGCATAGAACACTGAACATAGAACATAGAACATAGAACACAGAAGACAGAACACAGAACGCAGAACATAGAGCATAGAATCCAGAACACAGAACATAGAACGTAGAACATAGCACATAGAACACTGAACATAGAACATAGAACACAGAACACAGAGCACAAAACACAGAACATAGAACACAGAACACAGAACATAGAACACAGAGCACAGAACATAGAACATAAAACACAGAACACAGAGCACAGAACGCAGAACATAGAGCATGGAATCCAGAACACAGAACATAGAATGTAGAACATAGCACATAGAACACTGAACATAGAACATAGAACACAGAACACAGAACATAGAACACAGAACACAGCGCACAGAACATAGAACATAGAATATAGAACGTAGAACACAGAACATAGAACATAGAGACAGAGCATAGAACACTGAACATAGAACACAGAACACAGAGCACAGAACACAGAACATAGAACACAAAACGTAGAGCATAGAACACTGAACATAGAACATATAACATAGAACACAGAACACAGAACATAGAACACAGAACACAGCGCACAGAACATAGAACATAGAATATAGAACGTAGAACACAGAACACAGAGCACAGAACACAGAACATAGAACACAAAACGTAGAGCATAGAACACTGAACATAGAACATAGAACATAGAAGACAGAACACAGAACGCAGAACATAGAGCATAGAATCCAGAACACAGAGCATAGAACGTAGAACATAGCACATAGAACACTGAACATAGAACATAGAACACAGAACACAGAGCACAAAACACAGAACATAGAACACAGAACATAGAACACAGAACACAGAGCACAAAACACAGAATGCAGAACACAGAACACAGAGCACAAAACACAGAACATAGAACACAGAACATAGAACACAGAACGCAGCGCACAGAACATAGAACATAGAACGTAGAACACAGAGCACAGAACACAGAACATCGAACATAGAACATAGAACACTGAACATAGAACATAGAACACAGAACACAGAGCACAGAACACAGAACATAGAACACAGAACATAGAGCATAGAACACTGAACATAGAACACAGAACATAGAGCATAGAACACTGAACATAGAACACAGAACATAGAACACAGAAGACAGAACATAGAACACAGAACACAGAACACAGAACGCAGAACATAGAATATAGAATCCAGAACACAGAACATAGGACATAGAACATAGCACATAGAACACTGAACATAGAACATAGAACACAGAACACAGAGCACAAAACACAGAACTTAGAACACAGAACACAGAGCACAGAACACAGAACATCAAACATAGAACATAGAACACTGAACATAGAACATATAACGTAGAACATAGAATATAGAACACAGAACATAGAACACAGAACATAGAACACAGAACACAGAACATAGAGCACAGAACACAGAGCACAGAACCCAGAATATAGAGCATAGAACATAGAACACAGAACACAGAACATAGAGCATAGAGCATAGAACATAGAACGCAGAAAATAGAACACAGAATATAGAACATAGAACATAGAACACAGAACACAGTACACAGAACATAGAGCATAAAACACATAACATTGAACACAGAACATAGTACACAGAGCATAGAGCATAGAACACAGAACACAGAATATAGAACATAGAACACAGAACATAGAACACAGAACACAGAATATAGAACAGAAAACACAGAACATAGATTACGGAATATAGAACATAGAACACAGAACATAGAACATATAACACGGAACATAGAACACAAAACATAGAGAACCGAACATAGAACACAGAACATAGAACACAGAACATAGAACATAGAGCATAGAACATAGAACGCAGAAAATAGAACACAGAATATAGAACACAGAACACAGTACACAGAACATAGAGCATAAAACACATAACATTGAACACAGAACATAGTACACAGAGCATAGAGCATAGAAAACAGAACACAGAATATAGAACATAGAACACAGAACACAGAATATAGAACAGAAAACACAGAACATAGATCACGGAATATAGAACATAGAACACAGAACATAGAACATAGAACATAGCACATAGAACACAGAACATAGAACACAGAACACAGAGCAAAGAACGCAGAACATAGAGCATGGAATCCAGAACACAGAACATAGAACACAGAATCCAGAACACAGAACATAGAACACAGAACACAGAGCACAGAACACAGAACATAGAACATAGAGACAGAGCATAGAACACTGAACATAGAATATAGAACACAGAACACAGAGCACAGAACACAGAACATAGAACACAGAACATAGAGCATAGAACACTGAACATAGAACATAGAACACAGAGCATAGAACACAGAACATAGAACACAGAACATAGGGCATAGAACACTGAACATAGAACACAGAACATAGAACACAGAAGACAGAGCACAGAACGCAGAACATAGAGCATAGAATCCAGAACACAGAACATAGAATGTAGAACATAGCACATAGAACACTGAACATAGAACATAGAACACAGAACACAGAGCACAGAACACAGAGCATAGAACACAGAACACAGAATACAGAACATAGAACACAGAACACAGAACACAGAGCACAAAACACAGAACGCAGAACACAGAACACAGAGCACAAAACACAGAACATAGAGCATAGAATCCAGAACACAGAACATAGGACGTAGAACATAGCACATAGAACACTGAACATAGAACATAGAACACAGAACACAGAGCACAAAACACAGAACTTAGAACACAGAACACAGAGCACAGAACACAGAACATCAAACATAGAACATAGAACATAGAACACAGAACACAGAGCACAGAACACAGAACATCGAACACAGAATCCAGAACACAGAACACAGAACACAGAACATAGAACACAGAACTCAAAACACAGAACATAGAACATAGAGACAGAACACAGAACATAGAACATAGAACACTGAACATAGAACATAGAATGTAGAACATCGAATATAGAACACAGAACATAGAACATAGAACACAGAACATAGAACACAGAACACAGAACATAGAGCACAGAACACAGAGCACAGAACACAGAATATAGAGCATAGAACATAGAACACAGAACACAGAACATAGAACACAGAACATAGAGCATAGAGCATAGAACATAGAACGCAGAAAATAGAACACAGAATATAGAACATAGAACACAGAACATAGAACACAGAACACAGTACACAGAACATAGAGCATAAAACACATAACATTGAACACAGAACATAGTACACAGAGCATAGAGCATAGAAAACAGAACACAGAATATAGAACATAGAACACAGAACATAGAACACAGAACATAGAGTACCGAACATAGAACACAGAACATAGAACACAGAACATAGAACATAGAGCATAGAACATAGAACGCAGAAAATAGAACACAGAATATAGAACATAGAACACAGAACATAGAACACAGAACACAGTACACAGAACATAGAGCATAAAACACATAACATTGAACACAGAACATAGTACACAGAGCATAGAGCATAGAACACAGAACACAGAATATAGAACATAGAACACAGAACACAGAATATAGAACAGAAAACACAGAACATAGATCACGGAATATAGAACATAGAACACAGAACATAGAACATAGAACATAGCACATAGAACACTGAACATAGAACACAGAACACAGAGCAAAGAACGCAGAACATAGAGCATGGAATCCAGAACACAGAACATAGAACACAGAATCCAGAACACAGAACATAGAACACAGAACACAGAGCACAGAACACAGAACATAGAACATAGAGACAGAGCATAGAACACTGAACATAGAACATAGAACACAGAACACAGAGCACAGAACACAGAACATAGAACACAGAACATAGAGCATAGAACACTGAACATAGAACATAGAACACAGAGCATAGAACACTGAACATAGAACACAGAACATAGAGCATAGAACACTGAACATAGAACACAGAACATAGAACACAGAAGACAGAGCACAGAACGCAGAACATAGAGCATAGAATCCAGAACACAGAACATAGAATGTAGAACATAGCACATAGAACACTGAACATAGAACATAGAACACAGAACACAGAACACAGAACGCAGAACACAGAACACAGAGCACAAAACACAGAACATAGAACACAGAGCACAGAACACAGAACGCAGAACACAGAACACAGAGCACAAAACACAGAACATAGAGCACAGAACATAGAACATAGAACACAGAACATAAAGCATAGAGCATAGAACATAGAACGCAGAAAATAGAACACAGAATATAGAACATAGAACACAGAACATGGAACACAGAACATAGAACATAGAACATAAAACACAGAATATAGAACAGAAAACACAGAACATAGATCACGGAATATAGAACATAGAACACAGAACACAGAACATAGAACATAGAACACGGAACATAGAACACAGAACATAGAACACAGAACCACAGAACATAGAACATAGAACACAGAACATAGAACACAGTATAAAGAACATAGATCACAGAACACAGAACATAGAACATAGAACACTGAACATAGAACATTGAACACAGAACATAGAACACAGAATATGGAGCATAGAACATAGAACACAGAACACAGAACATAGAGCATAGAACACTGAACATAGAACACAGAACATAGAGCATAGAACACTGAACATAGAACATAGAACACAGAACACAGAGCACAAAACACAGAACACAGAACACAGAACATAGAATGTAGAACATAGCACATAGAACACTGAACATAGAACATAGAACACAGAACACAGAGCAAAGAACGCAGAACATAGAGCATGGAATCCAGAACACAGAACATAGAACACAGAATCCAGAACACAGAACATAGAACATAGAATATAGAACGTAGAACACAGAACATAGAACATAGAGACAGAGCATAGAACACTGAACATAGAACATAGAACACAGAACACAGAGCACAGAACACAGAACATAGAACACAAAACGTAGAGCATAGAACACTGAACATAGAACATAGAACATAGAACACAGAACACAGAACATAGAACACAGAATACAGAGCACAGAACACAGAACATAGAACACAAAATGTAGAGCATAGAACACTGAACATAGAACATAGAACATAGAACACAGAAGACAGAACACAGAACGCAGAACATAGAGCATAGAATCCAGAACACAGAACATAGAACACAGAATCCAGAACACAGAACATAGAACACAGAACACAGAGCACAGAACACAGAACATAGAACATAGAGACAGAGCATAGAACACTGAACATAGAACATAGAACACAGAACACAGAGCACAGAACACAGAACATAGAACACAGAACATAGAGCATAGAACACTGAACATAGAACATAGAACACAGAGCATAGAACACTGAACATAGAACACAGAACATAGAACACAGAAGACAGAGCACAGAACGCAGAACATAGAGCATAGAATCCAGAACACAGAACATAGAATGTAGAACATAGCACATAGAACACTGAACATAGAACATAGAACACAGAACACAGAACACAGAATGCAGAACACAGAACACAGAGCACAAAACACAGAACATAGAACATAGAACACAGAACACAGAGCACAAAACACAGAACACAGAATACAGAACATAGAACACAGAACACAGAGCACAGAACACAGAACGCAGAACACAGAACACAGAGCACAAAACACAGAACATAGAGCACAGAACATAGAACATAGAACACAGAACATAAAGCATAGAGCATAGAACATAGAACGCAGAAAATAGAACACAGAATATAGAACATAGAACACAGAACATGGAACACAGAACATAGAACACAGAACATAGAACATAGAACATAAAACACAGAATATAGAACAGAAAACACAGAACATAGATCACGGAATATAGAACATAGAATACAGAACACAGAACATAGAACATAGAACACGGAACATAGAACACAGAACATAGAACACAGAACCACAGAACATAGAACATAGAACATAGAACACAGAACATAGAACACAGTATAAAGAACATAGATCACAGAACACAGAACATAGAACATAGAACACTGAACATAGAACATCGAACACAGAACATAGAACACAGAATATGGAGCATAGAACATAGAACACAGAACACAGAACATAGAGCATAGAACACTGAACATAGAACACAGAACATAGAGCATAGAACACTGAACATAGAACACAGAACATAGTACACAGAGCACAAAACACAGAACACAGAACATAGAATGTAGAACATAGCACATAGAACACTGAACATAGAACATAGAACACAGAACACAGAGCACAAAACACAGAACACAGAACACAGAACATAGAATGTAGAACATAGCACATAGAACACTGAACATAGAACATAGAACACAGAACACAGAACACAGAGCAAAGAACGCAGAACATAGAGCATGGAATCCAGAACACAGAACAGAGAACACAGAATCCAGAACACAGAACATAGAACATAGAATATAGAACGTAGAACACAGAACATAGAACATAGAGACAGAGCATAGAACACTGAACATAGAACATAGAACACAGAACACAGAGCACAGAACACAGAACATAGAACACAAAACGTAGAGCATAGAACACTGAACATAGAACATAGAACATAGAACACAGAACACAGAACATAGAACACAGAACACAGAGCACAGAACACAGAACATAGAACACAAAATGTAGAGCATAGAACACTGAACATAGAACATAGAACATAGAACACAGAAGACAGAACACAGAACGCAGAACATAGAGCATAGAATCCAGAACACAGAACATAGAACGTAGAACATAGCACATAGAACACTGAACATAGAACATAGAACACAGAACACAGAGCACAAAACACAGAACATAAAACACAGAACACAGAACATAGAACACAGAGCACAGAACATAGAACATAGAACACAGAACACAGAACATAGAACACAGAGCACAGAACATAGAACATAAAACACAGAACACAGAGCACAGAACGCAGAACATAGAGCATGGAATCCAGAACACAGAACATAGAATGTAGAACATAGCACATAGAACACTGAACATAGAACATAGAACACAGAACACAGAACATAGAACACAGAACACAGCGCACAGAACATAGAACATAGAATATAGAACGTAGAACACAGAACATAGAACATAGTGGCAGAGCATAGAACACTGAACATAGAACATAGAACACAGAACACAGAGCACAGAACACAGAACATAGAACACAAAACGTAGAGCATAGAACACTGAACATAGAACATAGAACATAGAACACAGAACACAGAACACAGAACATAGAACACAGAACACAGCGCACAGAACATAGAACATAGAATATAGAACGTAGAACACAGAACATAGAACATAGAGACAGAGCATAGAACACTGAACATAGAACATAGAACACAGAACACAGAGCACAGAACACAGAACATAGAACACAAAATGTAGAGGATAGAACACTGAACATAGAACATAGAACATAGAACACAGAAGACAGAGCACAGAACGCAGAACATAGAGCATAGAATCCAGAACACAGAACATAGAACGTAGAACATAGCTCATAGAACACTGAACATAGAACATAGAACACAGAACACAGAGCACAAAACACAGAACATAGAACACAGAACATAGAACACAGAACACAGAGCACAAAACACAGAATGCAGAACACAGAACACAGAGCACAAAACACAGAACATAGAACACAGAACATAGAACACAGAACACAGCGCACAGAACATAGAACAAAGAACGTAGAACACAGAGCACAGAACACAGAACATCGAACATAGAACACAGAACACAGAGCACAAAACACAGAACGTAGAACACAGAACACAGAGCACAGAACACAGAACATCAAACATAGAGCATAGAACACTGAACATAGAACATAGAACACAGAGCATAGAACACAGAACATAGAACACAGAACATAGAGCATAGAACACTGAACATAGAACACAGAACATAGAACACAGAAGACAGAACATAGAACACAGAACACAGAGCACAGAACGCAGAACATAGAGCATAGAATCCAGAACACAGAACATAGGACATAGAACATAGCACATAGAACACTGAACATAGAACATAGAACACAGAACACAGAGCACAAAACACAGAACGCAGAACACAGAACACAGAGCACAAAACACAGAACATAGAGCATAGAATCCAGAACACAGAACATAGGACGTAGAACACAGAACACAGAGCACAAAACACAGAACTTAGAACACAGAACACAGAGCACAGAACACAGAACATAGAACACAGAACATAGAACACAGAACACAGAGCACAAAACACAGAATGCAGAACACAGAACACAGAGCACAAAACACAGAACATAGAACACAGAACATAGAACACAGAACACAGCGCACAGAACATAGAACAAAGAACGTAGAACACAGAGCACAGAACACAGAACATCGAACATAGAACACAGAACACAGAGCACAAAACACAGAACGTAGAACACAGAACACAGAGCACAGAACACAGAACATCAAACATAGAGCATAGAACACTGAACATAGAACATAGAACACAGAGCATAGAACACAGAACATAGAACACAGAACATAGAGCATAGAACACTGAACATAGAACACAGAACATAGAACACAGAAGACAGAACATAGAACACAGAACACAGAGCACAGAACGCAGAACATAGAGCATAGAATCCAGAACACAGAACATAGGACATAGAACATAGCACATAGAACACTGAACATAAAACATAGAACACAGAACACAGAGCACAAAACACAGAACGCAGAACACAGAACACAGAGCACAAAACACAGAACATAGAGCATAGAATCCAGAACACAGAACATAGGACGTAGAACACAGAACACAGAGCACAAAACACAGAACTTAGAACACAGAACACAGAGCACAGAACACAGAACATCAAACATAGAACATAGAACATAGAACACAGAACACAGAGCACAGAACACAGAACATCGAACACAGAATCCAGAACACAGAACACAGAACATAGAACACAGAACTCAAAACACAGAACATAGAACATAGAGACAGAACACAGAACATAGAACACTGAACATAGAACATAGAACGTAGAACATAGAATATAGAACACAGAACATAGAACATAGAACACAGAACATAGAACACAGAACACAGAACATAGAGCACAGAACACAGAGCACAGAACACAGAATATAGAGCAGAGAACATAGAACACAGAACACAGAACATAGAACACAGAACATAGAGCATAGAGCATAGAACATAGAACGCAGAAAATAGAACACAGAATATAGAACATAGAACACAGAACATAGAACACAGAACACAGTACACAGAACATAGAGCATAAAACACATAACATTGAACACAGAACATAGTACACAGAGCATAGAGCATAGAACACAGAACACAGAATATAGAACATAGAACACAGAACATAGAACACAGAACATAGAGTACCGAACATAGAACACAGAACATAGAACACAGAACATAGAACATAGAGCATAGAACATAGAACGCAGAAAATAGAACACAGAATATAGAACATAGAACACAGAACATAGAACACAGAACACAGTACACAGAACATAGAGCATAAAACACATAACATTGAAACAGAACATAGTACACAGAGCATAGAGCATAGAAAACAGAACACAGAATATAGAACATAGAACACAGAACACAGAAGATAGAACAGAAAACACAGAACATAGATCACGGAATATAGAACATAGAACACAGAACATAGAACATAGAACATAGCACATAGAACACTGAACATAGAACACAGAACACAGAGCAAAGAACGCAGAACATAGAGCATGGAATCCAGAACACAGAACATAGAACACAGAATCCAGAACACAGAACATAGAACACAGAACACAGAGCACAGAACACAGAACATAGAACATAGAGACAGAGCATAGAACACTGAACATAGAACATAGAACACAGAACACAGAACACAGAACATAGAACACAGAACATAGAGCATAGAACACTGAACATAGAACATAGAACACAGAGCATAGAACACTGAACATAGAACACAGAACATAGAGCATAGAACACTGAACATAGAACACAGAACATAGAACACAGAAGACAGAGCACAGAACGCAGAACATAGAGCATAGAATCCAGAACACAGAACATAGAATGTAGAACATAGCACATAGAACACTGAACATAGAACATAGAACACAGAACACAGAACACAGAACGCAGAACACAGAACACAGAGCACAAAACACAGAACATAGAACATAGAACACAGAACACAGAGCACAAAACACAGAACACAGAATACAGAACATAGAACACAGAACACAGAGCACAGAACACAGAACGCAGAACACAGAACACAGAGCACAAAACACAGAACATAGAGCAGAGAACATAGAACATAGAACACAGAACATAAAGCATAGAGCATAGAACATAGAACGCAGAAAATAGACCACAGAATATAGAACATAGAACACAGAACATGGAACACAGAACATAGAAGACAGAACATAGAACATAGAACATAACACACAGAATATAGAACAGAAAACACAGAACATAGATCACGGAATATAGAACATAGAACACAGAACACAGAACATAGAACATAGAACACGGAACATAGAACACAGAACATAGAGTACCGAACATAGAACACTGAACATAGAACACAGAACCACAGAGCATAGAACACTGAACATAGAACACAGAACATAGAGCATAGAACACTGAACATAGAACACAGAACATAGAACACAGAAGACAGAGCACAGAACGCAGAACATAGAGCATAGAATCCAGAACACAGAACATAGAATGTAGAACATAGCACATAGAACACTGAACATAGAACATAGAACACAGAACACAGAACACAGAACACAAAACACAGAACATAGAACATAGAACACAGAACACAGAGCACAAAACACAGAACACAGAATACAGAACATAGAACACAGAACACAGAGCACAAAACACAGAACATAGAACACAGAACACAGAACATAGAACACAGAGCACAGAACATAGAACATAAAACACAGAACACAGAGCACAGAACGCAGAACATAGAGCATGGAATCCAGAACACAGAACATAGAATGTAGAACATAGCACATAGAACACTGAACATAGAACATAGAACACAGAACACAGAACATAGAACACAGAACACAGAGCACAGAACATAGAACATAGAATATAGAACGTAGAACACAGAACATAGAACATAGAGACAGAGCATAGAACACTGAACATAGAACATAGAACACAGAACACAGAATACAGAACATAGAACACAGAACACAGAGCACAAAACACAGAACATAGAACACAGAACATAGAACACAGAACACAGAGCACAAAACACAGAATGCAGAACACAGAACACAGAGCACAAAACACAGAACATAGAACACAGAACATAGAACACAGAACACAGCGCACAGAACATAGAACATAGAACGTAGAATACAGAGCACAGAACACAGAACATCGAACATAGAACATAGAACACTGAACATAGAACATAGAACACAGAACACAGAGCACAGAACACAGAACATAGAACACAGAACATAGAGCATAGAACACTGAACATAGAACATAGAACACAGAGCATAGAACACAGAACATAGAACACAGAACATAGAGCATAGAACACTGAACATAGAACACAGAACATAGAACACAGAAGACAGAACATAGAACACAGAACACAGAGCACAGAACGCAGAACATAGAGCATAGAATCCAGAACACAGAACAAAGGACATAGAACATAGCACATAGAACACTGAACATAGAACATAGAACACAGAACACAGAGCACAAAACACAGAACTTAGAACACAGAACACAGAGCACAGAACACAGAACATCAAATATAGAACATAGAACACTGAACATAGAACATAGAACGTAGAACATAGAATATAGAACACAGAACATAGAACATAGAACACAGAACATAGAACACAGAACACAGAACATAGAGCACAGAACACAAAGCACAGAACACAGAATATAGAGCATAGAACATAGAACACAGAACACAGAACATAGAGCATAGAGCATAGAACATAGAACGCAGAAAATAGAACACAGAATATAGAACATAGAACACAGAACATAGAACACAGAACACAGTACACAGAACATAGAGCATAAAACACATAACATTGAACACAGAACATAGTACACAGAGCATAGAGCATAGAACACAGAACACAGAATATAGAACATAGAACACAGAACATAGAACACAGAACACAGAATATAGAACAGAAAACACAGAACATAGATTACGGAATATAGAACATAGAACACAGAACATAGAACATATAACACGGAACATAGAACACAGAACATAGAGAACCGAACATAGAACACAGAACATAGAACACAGAACATAGAACATAGAGCATAGAACATAGAACGCAGAAAATAGAACACAGAATATAGAACATAGAACACAGAACATAGAACACAGAACACAGTACACAGAACATAGAGCATAAAACACATAACATTGAACACAGAACATAGTACACAGAACATAGAGCATAGAAAACAGAACACAGAATATAGAACATAGAACACAGAACATAGAACACAGAACACAGAATATAGAACAGAAAACACAGAACATAGATCACGGAATATAGAACATAGAACACAGAACATAGAACATAGAACATAGCACATAGAACACTGAACATAGAACACAGAACACAGAGCAAAGAACGCAGAACATAGAGCATGGAATCCAGAACATAGAACACAGAATCCAGAACACAGAACATAGAACACAGAACACAGAGCACAGAACACAGAACATAGAACATAGAGACAGAGCATAGAACACTGAACATAGAACATAGAACACAGAACACAGAGCACAGAACACAGAACATAGAACACTGAACATAGAACACAGAACCACAGAGCATAGAACACTGAACATAGAACACAGAACATAGAGCATAGAACACTGAACATAGAACACAGAACATAGAACACAGAAGACAGAGCACAGAACGCAGAACATAGAGCATAGAATCCAGAACACAGAACATAGAATGTAGAACATAGCACATAGAACACTGAACATAGAACATAGAACACAGAACACAGAACACAGAACACAGAACACAAAACACAGAACATAGAACATAGAACACAGAACACAGAGCACAAAACACAGAACACAGAATACAGAACATAGAACACAGAACACAGAGCACAAAACACAGAACATAGAACACAGAACACAGAACATAGAACACAGAGCACAGAACATAGAACATAAAACACAGAACACAGAGCACAGAACGCAGAACATAGAGCATGGAATCCAGAACACAGAACATAGAATGTAGAACATAGCACATAGAACACTGAACATAGAACATAGAACACAGAACACAGAACATAGAACACAGAACACAGAGCACAGAACATAGAACATAGAATATAGAACGTAGAACACAGAACATAGAACATAGAGACAGAGCATAGAACACTGAACATAGAACATAGAACACAGAACACAGAATACAGAACATAGAACACAGAACACAGAGCACAAAACACAGAACATAGAACACAGAACATAGAACACAGAACACAGAGCACAAAACACAGAATGCAGAACACAGAACACAGAGCACAAAACACAGAACATAGAACACAGAACATAGAACACAGAACACAGCGCACAGAACATAGAACATAGAACGTAGAATACAGAGCACAGAACACAGAACATCGAACATAGAACATAGAACACTGAACATAGAACATAGAACACAGAACACAGAGCACAGAACACAGAACATAGAACACAGAACATAGAGCATAGAACACTGAACATAGAACATAGAACACAGAGCATAGAACACAGAACATAGAACACAGAACATAGAGCATAGAACACTGAACATAGAACACAGAACATAGAACACAGAAGACAGAACATAGAACACAGAACACAGAGCACAGAACGCAGAACATAGAGCATAGAATCCAGAACACAGAACAAAGGACATAGAACATAGCACATAGAACACTGAACATAGAACATAGAACACAGAACACAGAGCACAAAACACAGAACTTAGAACACAGAACACAGAGCACAGAACACAGAACATCAAATATAGAACATAGAACACTGAACATAGAACATAGAACGTAGAACATAGAATATAGAACACAGAACATAGAACATAGAACACAGAACATAGAACACAGAACACAGAACATAGAGCACAGAACACAAAGCACAGAACACAGAATATAGAGCATAGAACATAGAACACAGAACACAGAACATAGAGCATAGAGCATAGAACATAGAACGCAGAAAATAGAACACAGAATATAGAACATAGAACACAGAACATAGAACACAGAACACAGTACACAGAACATAGAGCATAAAACACATAACATTGAACACAGAACATAGTACACAGAGCATAGAGCATAGAACACAGAACACAGAATATAGAACATAGAACACAGAACATAGAACACAGAACACAGAATATAGAACAGAAAACACAGAACATAGATTACGGAATATAGAACATAGAACACAGAACATAGAACATATAACACGGAACATAGAACACAGAACATAGAGAACCGAACATAGAACACAGAACATAGAACACAGAACATAGAACATAGAGCATAGAACATAGAACGCAGAAAATAGAACACAGAATATAGAACATAGAACACAGAACATAGAACACAGAACACAGTACACAGAACATAGAGCATAAAACACATAACATTGAACACAGAACATAGTACACAGAACATAGAGCATAGAAAACAGAACACAGAATATAGAACATAGAACACAGAACATAGAACACAGAACACAGAATATAGAACAGAAAACACAGAACATAGATCACGGAATATAGAACATAGAACACAGAACATAGAACATAGAACATAGCACATAGAACACTGAACATAGAACACAGAACACAGAGCAAAGAACGCAGAACATAGAGCATGGAATCCAGAACACAGAACATAGAACACAGAATCCAGAACACAGAACATAGAACACAGAACACAGAGCACAGAACACAGAACATAGAACATAGAGACAGAGCATAGAACACTGAACATAGAACATAGAACACAGAACACAGAGCACAGAACACAGAACATAGAACACTGAACATAGAACACAGAGCACAAAGCACAGAACATAGAACACTGAACATAGAACAAAGAACATAGAGCATAAAACAGTGAACATAGAACATAGAACACAGAACATAGAACACAGAACACAGAGCACAGAACACAGAACATAGAGCATAGAATCCAGAACACAGAACATAGAACGTAGAACATAGCACATAGAACACTGAACATAGAACACAGATCACAGAGCGCAAAACACAGAACATAGAACACAGAACATAGAACACAGAACACAGAGCACAAAACACAGAACATAGAACACAGAACACAGAACATAGAACACAGAACACAGAGCACAGAACATAGAACATAGAACGTAGAACACAGAGCACAGAACACAGAACGTCGAACATAGAACGTAGAACATAGAACACAGAGCACAGAACACAGAACATCGAACACAGAATCCAGAACACAGAACACAGAACATAGAACACAGAACACAGAACACAGAACATAGAACATAGAACACAGAACACAGAACATAGAACATAGAACACTGAACATAGAACATAGAACATAGAACACTGAACACAGAACATAGAACACAGAGCACAGAACATAGAACGTCGAACATAGAACGTAGAACATAGAACACAGAGCACAGAACACAGAACATCGAACACAGAATCCAGAACACAGAACACAGAACATAGAACACAGAACACAGAACACAGAGCACAAAACACAGAACACAGAATACAGAACATAGAACACAGAACACAGAGCACAAAACACAGAACATAGAACACAGAACACAGAACATAGAACACAGAGCACAGAACATAGAACATAAAACACAGAACACAGAGCACAGAACGCAGAACATAGAGCATGGAATCCAGAACACAGAACATAGAATGTAGAACATAGCACATAGAACACTGAACATAGAACATAGAACACAGAACACAGAACATAGAACACAGAACACAGAGCACAGAACATAGAACATAGAATATAGAATGTAGAACACAGAACATAGAACATAGAGACAGAGCATAGAACACTGAACATAGAACATAGAACACAGAACACAGAATACAGAACATAGAACACAGAACACAGAGCACAAAACACAGAACATAGAACACAGAACATAGAACACAGAACACAGAGCACAAAACACAGAATGCAGAACACAGAACACAGAGCACAAAACACAGAACATAGAACACAGAACATAGAACACAGAACACAGCGCACAGAACATAGAACATAGAACGTAGAATACAGAGCACAGAACACAGAACATCGAACATAGAACATAGAACACTGAACATGGAACATAGAACACAGAACACAGAACACAGAACATAGAACACAGAACATAGAGCATAGAACACTGAACATAGAACATAGAACACAGAGCATAGAACACAGAACATAGAACACAGAACATAGAGCATAGAACACTGAACATAGAACACAGAACATAGAACACAGAAGGCAGAACATAGAACACAGAACACAGAGCACAGAACGCAGAACATAGAGCATAGAATCCAGAACACGGAACAAAGGACATAGAACATAGCACATAGAACACTGAACATAGAACATAGAACACAGAACACAGAGCACAAAACACAGAACTTAGAACACAGAACACAGAACATCAAATATAGAACATAGAACACTGAACATAGAACATAGAACGTAGAACATAGAATATAGAACACAGAACATAGAACATAGAACACAGAACATAGAACATAGAACACAGAACATAGAGCACAGAACACAAAGCACAGAACACAGAATATAGAGCATAGAACATAGAGCATAAAACACATAACATTGAACACAGAACATAGTACACAGAACATAGAGCATAGAAAACAGAACATAGAGCATAGAATCCAGAACACAGAACATAGAATGTAGAACATAGCACATAGAACACTGAACATAGAACATAGAACACAGAACACAGAACACAGAATGCAGAACACAGAACACAGAGCACAAAACACAGAACATAGAACACAGAACATAGAACACAGAACACAGCGCACAGAACATAGAACATAGAACGTAGAATACAGAGCACAGAACACAGAACATCGAACATAGAACATAGAACACTGAACATAGAACATAGAACACAGAACACAGAGCACAGAACACAGAACATAGAACACAGAACATAGAGCATAGAACACTGAACATAGAACATAGAACACAGAGCATAGAACACAGAACATAGAACACAGAACATAGAGCATAGAACACTGAACATAGAACACAGAACATAGAACACAGAAGACAGAACATAGAACACAGAACACAGAGCACAGAACGCAGAACATAGAGCATAGAATCCAGAACACGGAACAAAGGACATAGAACATAGCACATAGAACACTGAACATAGAACATAGAACACAGAACACAGAGCACAAAACACAGAACATAGAACACAGAACACAGAACATCAAATATAGAACATAGAACACTGAACATAGAACATAGAACGTAGAACATAGAATATAGAACACAGAACATAGAACACAGAACATAGAACACAGAACATAGAGCATAGAACACTGAACATAGAACACAGAACATAGAACACAGAAGACAGAACATAGAACACAGAACACAGAGCACAGAACGCAGAACATAGAGCATAGAATCCAGAACACGGAACAAAGGACATAGAACATAGCACATAGAACACTGAACATAGAACATAGAACACAGAACACAGAGCACAAAACACAGAACTTAGAACACAGAACACAGAACATCAAATATAGAACATAGAACACTGAACATAGAACATAGAACGTAGAACATAGAATATAGAACACAGAACATAGAACATAGAACACAGAACATAGAACATAGAACACAGAACATAGAGCACAGAACACAAAGCACAGAACACAGAATATAGAGCATAGAACATAGAACACAGAACACAGAACATAGAGCATAGAGCATAGAACATAGAACGCAGAAAATAGAACACAGAATATAGAACATAGAACACAGAACATAGAACACAGAACACAGTACACAGAACATAGAGCATAAAACACATAACATTGAACACAGAACATAGTACACAGAGCATAGAGCATAGAACACAGAACACAGAATATAGAACATAGAACACAGAACATAGAACACAGAACACAGAATATAGAACAGAAAACACAGAACATAGATTACGGAATATAGAACATAGAACACAGAACATAGAACATATAACACGGAACATAGAACACAGAACATAGAGAACCGAACATAGAACACAGAACATAGAACACAGAACATAGAACATAGAGCATAGAACATAGAACGCAGAAAATAGAACACAGAAAACAGAACACAGAATATAGAACATAGAACACAGAACATAGAACACAGAACACAGAATATAGAACAGAAAACACAGAACATAGATCACGGAATATAGAACATAGAACACAGAACATAGAACATAGAACATAGCACATAGAACACTGAACATAGAACACAGAACACAGAACACAGAGCAAAGAACGCAGAACATAGAGCATGGAATCCAGAACACAGAACATAGAACACAGAATCCAGAACACAGAACATAGAACACAGAACACAGAGCACAGAACACAGAACATAGAACATAGAGACAGAGCATAGAACACTGAACATAGAACATAGAACACAGAACACAGAGCACAGAACACAGAACATAGAACACTGAACATAGAACACAGAGCACAGAGCACAAAGCACAGAACATAGAACAAAGAACATAGAGCATAAAACAGTGAACATAGAACATAGAACACAGAACATAGAACACAGAACACAGAGCACAGAACACAGAACATAGAGCATAGAATCCAGAACACAGAACATAGAACGTAGAACATAGCACATAGAACACTGAACATAGAACACAGAACACAGAACACAGAACACAGAACACAGAACACAGAACACAAAACACAGAACATAGAACATAGAACACAGAACACAGAGCACAAAACACAGAACACAGAATACAGAACATAGAACACAGAACACAGAGCACAAAACACAGAACACAGAACACAGAACATAGAACACAGAACATAGAGCATAGAACACAGAACACAGAACATAGAACACAGAACATAGAGCATAGAACACTGAACATAGAACATAGAACACAGAGCATAGAACACAGAACATAGAACACAGAACATAGAGCATAGAACACTGAACATAGAACACAGAACATAGAACACAGAAGACAGAACATAGAACACAGAACACAGAGCACAGAACGCAGAACATAGAGCATAGAATCCAGAACACGGAACAAAGGACATAGAACATAGCACATAGAACACTGAACATAGAACATAGAACACAGAACACAGAGCACAAAACACAGAACTTAGAACACAGAACACAGAACATCAAATATAGAACATAGAACACTGAACATAGAACATAGAACGTAGAACATAGAATATAGAACACAGAACATAGAACATAGAACACAGAACATAGAACATAGAACACAGAACATAGAGCACAGAACACAAAGCACAGAACACAGAATATAGAGCATAGAACATAGAACACAGAACACAGAACATAGAGCATAGAGCATAGAACATAGAACGCAGAAAATAGAACACAGAATATAGAACATAGAACACAGAACATAGAACACAGAACACAGTACACAGAACATAGAGCATAAAACACATAACATTGAACACAGAACATAGTACACAGAGCATAGAGCATAGAACACAGAACACAGAATATAGAACATAGAACACAGAACATAGAACACAGAACACAGAATATAGAACAGAAAACACAGAACATAGATTACGGAATATAGAACATAGAACACAGAACATAGAACATATAACACGGAACATAGAACACAGAACATAGAGAACCGAACATAGAACACAGAACATAGAACACAGAACATAGAACATAGAGCATAGAACATAGAACGCAGAAAATAGAACACAGAAAACAGAACACAGAATATAGAACATAGAACACAGAACATAGAACACAGAACACAGAATATAGAACAGAAAACACAGAACATAGATCACGGAATATAGAACATAGAACACAGAACATAGAACATAGAACATAGCACATAGAACACTGAACATAGAACACAGAACACAGAACACAGAGCAAAGAACGCAGAACATAGAGCATGGAATCCAGAACACAGAACATAGAACACAGAATCCAGAACACAGAACATAGAACACAGAACACAGAGCACAGAACACAGAACATAGAACATAGAGACAGAGCATAGAACACTGAACATAGAACATAGAACACAGAACACAGAGCACAGAACACAGAACATAGAACACTGAACATAGAACACAGAGCACAGAGCACAAAGCACAGAACATAGAACAAAGAACATAGAGCATAAAACAGTGAACATAGAACATAGAACACAGAACATAGAACACAGAACACAGAGCACAGAACACAGAACATAGAGCATAGAATCCAGAACACAGAACATAGAACGTAGAACATAGCACATAGAACACTGAACATAGAACATAGAACACAGAACACAGAACATAGAACACAGAGCACAGAACATAGAACGTCGAACATAGAACGTAGAACACAGAACACAGAGCACAAAACACAGAACACAGAATACAGAACATAGAACACAGAACACAGAGCACAAAACACAGAACATAGAACACAGAACACAGAACATAGAACACAGAGCACAGAACATAGAACATAAAACACAGAACACAGAGCACAGAACGCAGAACATAGAGCATGGAATCCAGAACACAGAACATAGAATGTAGAACATAGCACATAGAACACTGAACATAGAACATAGAACACAGAACACAGAACATAGAACACAGAACACAGAGCACAGAACATAGAACATAGAATATAGAATGTAGAACACAGAACATAGAACATAGAGACAGAGCATAGAACACTGAACATAGAACATAGAACACAGAACACAGAATACAGAACATAGAACACAGAACACAGAGCACAAAACACAGAACATAGAACACAGAACATAGAACACAGAACACAGAGCACAAAACACAGAATGCAGAACACAGAACACAGAGCACAAAACACAGAACATAGAACACAGAACATAGAACACAGAACACAGCGCACAGAACATAGAACATAGAACGTAGAATACAGAGCACAGAACACAGAACATCGAACATAGAACATAGAACACTGAACATAGAACATAGAACACAGAACACAGAACACAGAACATAGAACACAGAACATAGAGCATAGAACACTGAACATAGAACATAGAACACAGAGCATAGAACACAGAACATAGAACACAGAACATAGAGCATAGAACACTGAACATAGAACACAGAACATAGAACACAGAAGGCAGAACATAGAACACAGAACACAGAGCACAGAACGCAGAACATAGAGCATAGAATCCAGAACACGGAACAAAGGACATAGAACATAGCACATAGAACACTGAACATAGAACATAGAACACAGAACACAGAGCACAAAACACAGAACTTAGAACACAGAACACAGAACATCAAATATAGAACATAGAACACTGAACATAGAACATAGAACGTAGAACATAGAATATAGAACACAGAACATAGAACATAGAACACAGAACATAGAACATAGAACACAGAACATAGAGCACAGAACACAAAGCACAGAACACAGAATATAGAGCATAGAACATAGAGCATAAAACACATAACATTGAACACAGAACATAGTACACAGAACATAGAGCATAGAAAACAGAACATAGAGCATAGAATCCAGAACACAGAACATAGAATGTAGAACATAGCACATAGAACACTGAACATAGAACATAGAACACAGAACACAGAACACAGAATGCAGAACACAGAACACAGAGCACAAAACACAGAACATAGAACACAGAACATAGAACACAGAACACAGCGCACAGAACATAGAACATAGAACGTAGAATACAGAGCACAGAACACAGAACATCGAACATAGAACATAGAACACTGAACATAGAACATAGAACACAGAACACAGAGCACAGAACACAGAACATAGAACACAGAACATAGAGCATAGAACACTGAACATAGAACATAGAACACAGAGCATAGAACACAGAACATAGAACACAGAACATAGAGCATAGAACACTGAACATAGAACACAGAACATAGAACACAGAAGACAGAACATAGAACACAGAACACAGAGCACAGAACGCAGAACATAGAGCATAGAATCCAGAACACGGAACAAAGGACATAGAACATAGCACATAGAACACTGAACATAGAACATAGAACACAGAACACAGAGCACAAAACACAGAACATAGAACACAGAACACAGAACATCAAATATAGAACATAGAACACTGAACATAGAACATAGAACGTAGAACATAGAATATAGAACACAGAACATAGAACACAGAACATAGAACACAGAACATAGAGCATAGAACACTGAACATAGAACACAGAACATAGAACACAGAAGACAGAACATAGAACACAGAACACAGAGCACAGAACGCAGAACATAGAGCATAGAATCCAGAACACGGAACAAAGGACATAGAACATAGCACATAGAACACTGAACATAGAACATAGAACACAGAACACAGAGCACAAAACACAGAACTTAGAACACAGAACACAGAACATCAAATATAGAACATAGAACACTGAACATAGAACATAGAACGTAGAACATAGAATATAGAACACAGAACATAGAACATAGAACACAGAACATAGAACATAGAACACAGAACATAGAGCACAGAACACAAAGCACAGAACACAGAATATAGAGCATAGAACATAGAACACAGAACACAGAACATAGAGCATAGAGCATAGAACATAGAACGCAGAAAATAGAACACAGAATATAGAACATAGAACACAGAACATAGAACACAGAACACAGTACACAGAACATAGAGCATAAAACACATAACATTGAACACAGAACATAGTACACAGAGCATAGAGCATAGAACACAGAACACAGAATATAGAACATAGAACACAGAACATAGAACACAGAACACAGAATATAGAACAGAAAACACAGAACATAGATTACGGAATATAGAACATAGAACACAGAACATAGAACATATAACACGGAACATAGAACACAGAACATAGAGAACCGAACATAGAACACAGAACATAGAACACAGAACATAGAACATAGAGCATAGAACATAGAACGCAGAAAATAGAACACAGAAAACAGAACACAGAATATAGAACATAGAACACAGAACATAGAACACAGAACACAGAATATAGAACAGAAAACACAGAACATAGATCACGGAATATAGAACATAGAACACAGAACATAGAACATAGAACATAGCACATAGAACACTGAACATAGAACACAGAACACAGAACACAGAGCAAAGAACGCAGAACATAGAGCATGGAATCCAGAACACAGAACATAGAACACAGAATCCAGAACACAGAACATAGAACACAGAACACAGAGCACAGAACACAGAACATAGAACATAGAGACAGAGCATAGAACACTGAACATAGAACATAGAACACAGAACACAGAGCACAGAACACAGAACATAGAACACTGAACATAGAACACAGAGCACAGAGCACAAAGCACAGAACATAGAACAAAGAACATAGAGCATAAAACAGTGAACATAGAACATAGAACACAGAACATAGAACACAGAACACAGAGCACAGAACACAGAACATAGAGCATAGAATCCAGAACACAGAACATAGAACGTAGAACATAGCACATAGAACACTGAACATAGAACACAGAACACAGAACACAGAACACAGAACACAGAACACAAAACACAGAACATAGAACATAGAACACAGAACACAGAGCACAAAACACAGAACACAGAATACAGAACATAGAACACAGAACACAGAGCACAAAACACAGAACACAGAACACAGAACATAGAACACAGAACATAGAGCATAGAACACAGAACACAGAACATAGAACACAGAACATAGAGCATAGAACACTGAACATAGAACATAGAACACAGAGCATAGAACACAGAACATAGAACACAGAACATAGAGCATAGAACACTGAACATAGAACACAGAACATAGAACACAGAAGACAGAACATAGAACACAGAACACAGAGCACAGAACGCAGAACATAGAGCATAGAATCCAGAACACGGAACAAAGGACATAGAACATAGCACATAGAACACTGAACATAGAACATAGAACACAGAACACAGAGCACAAAACACAGAACATAGAACACAGAACACAGAACATCAAATATAGAACATAGAACACTGAACATAGAACATAGAACGTAGAACATAGAATATAGAACACAGAACATAGAACACAGAACATAGAACACAGAACATAGAGCATAGAACACTGAACATAGAACACAGAACATAGAACACAGAAGACAGAACATAGAACACAGAACACAGAGCACAGAACGCAGAACATAGAGCATAGAATCCAGAACACGGAACAAAGGACATAGAACATAGCACATAGAACACTGAACATAGAACATAGAACACAGAACACAGAGCACAAAACACAGAACTTAGAACACAGAACACAGAACATCAAATATAGAACATAGAACACTGAACATAGAACATAGAACGTAGAACATAGAATATAGAACACAGAACATAGAACATAGAACACAGAACATAGAACATAGAACACAGAACATAGAGCACAGAACACAAAGCACAGAACACAGAATATAGAGCATAGAACATAGAACACAGAACACAGAACATAGAGCATAGAGCATAGAACATAGAACGCAGAAAATAGAACACAGAATATAGAACATAGAACACAGAACATAGAACACAGAACACAGTACACAGAACATAGAGCATAAAACACATAACATTGAACACAGAACATAGTACACAGAGCATAGAGCATAGAACACAGAACACAGAATATAGAACATAGAACACAGAACATAGAACACAGAACACAGAATATAGAACAGAAAACACAGAACATAGATTACGGAATATAGAACATAGAACACAGAACATAGAACATATAACACGGAACATAGAACACAGAACATAGAGAACCGAACATAGAACACAGAACATAGAACACAGAACATAGAACATAGAGCATAGAACATAGAACGCAGAAAATAGAACACAGAAAACAGAACACAGAATATAGAACATAGAACACAGAACATAGAACACAGAACACAGAATATAGAACAGAAAACACAGAACATAGATCACGGAATATAGAACATAGAACACAGAACATAGAACATAGAACATAGCACATAGAACACTGAACATAGAACACAGAACACAGAACACAGAGCAAAGAACGCAGAACATAGAGCATGGAATCCAGAACACAGAACATAGAACACAGAATCCAGAACACAGAACATAGAACACAGAACACAGAGCACAGAACACAGAACATAGAACATAGAGACAGAGCATAGAACACTGAACATAGAACATAGAACACAGAACACAGAGCACAGAACACAGAACATAGAACACTGAACATAGAACACAGAGCACAGAGCACAAAGCACAGAACATAGAACAAAGAACATAGAGCATAAAACAGTGAACATAGAACATAGAACACAGAACATAGAACACAGAACACAGAGCACAGAACACAGAACATAGAGCATAGAATCCAGAACACAGAACATAGAACGTAGAACATAGCACATAGAACACTGAACATAGAACACAGAACACAGAACACAGAACACAGAACACAGAACACAAAACACAGAACATAGAACATAGAACACAGAACACAGAGCACAAAACACAGAACACAGAATACAGAACATAGAACACAGAACACAGAGCACAAAACACAGAACACAGAACACAGAACATAGAACACAGAACATAGAGCATAGAACACAGAACACAGAACATAGAACACAGAACATAGAGCATAGAACACTGAACATAGAACATAGAACACAGAGCATAGAACACAGAACATAGAACACAGAACATAGAGCATAGAACACTGAACATAGAACACAGAACATAGAACACAGAAGACAGAACATAGAACACAGAACACAGAGCACAGAACGCAGAACATAGAGCATAGAATCCAGAACACGGAACAAAGGACATAGAACATAGCACATAGAACACTGAACATAGAACATAGAACACAGAACACAGAGCACAAAACACAGAACTTAGAACACAGAACACAGAACATCAAATATAGAACATAGAACACTGAACATAGAACATAGAACGTAGAACATAGAATATAGAACACAGAACATAGAACATAGAACACAGAACATAGAACATAGAACACAGAACATAGAGCACAGAACACAAAGCACAGAACACAGAATATAGAGCATAGAACATAGAACACAGAACACAGAACATAGAGCATAGAGCATAGAACATAGAACGCAGAAAATAGAACACAGAATATAGAACATAGAACACAGAACATAGAACACAGAACACAGTACACAGAACATAGAGCATAAAACACATAACATTGAACACAGAACATAGTACACAGAGCATAGAGCATAGAACACAGAACACAGAATATAGAACATAGAACACAGAACATAGAACACAGAACACAGAATATAGAACAGAAAACACAGAACATAGATTACGGAATATAGAACATAGAACACAGAACATAGAACATATAACACGGAACATAGAACACAGAACATAGAGAACCGAACATAGAACACAGAACATAGAACACAGAACATAGAACATAGAGCATAGAACATAGAACGCAGAAAATAGAACACAGAAAACAGAACACAGAATATAGAACATAGAACACAGAACATAGAACACAGAACACAGAATATAGAACAGAAAACACAGAACATAGATCACGGAATATAGAACATAGAACACAGAACATAGAACATAGAACATAGCACATAGAACACTGAACATAGAACACAGAACACAGAACACAGAGCAAAGAACGCAGAACATAGAGCATGGAATCCAGAACACAGAACATAGAACACAGAATCCAGAACACAGAACATAGAACACAGAACACAGAGCACAGAACACAGAACATAGAACATAGAGACAGAGCATAGAACACTGAACATAGAACATAGAACACAGAACACAGAGCACAGAACACAGAACATAGAACACTGAACATAGAACACAGAGCACAGAGCACAAAGCACAGAACATAGAACAAAGAACATAGAGCATAAAACAGTGAACATAGAACATAGAACACAGAACATAGAACACAGAACACAGAGCACAGAACACAGAACATAGAGCATAGAATCCAGAACACAGAACATAGAACGTAGAACATAGCACATAGAACACTGAACATAGAACACAGAACACAGAACACAGAACACAGAACACAGAACACAGAACACAAAACACAGAACATAGAACATAGAACACAGAACACAGAGCACAAAACACAGAACACAGAATACAGAACATAGAACACAGAACACAGAGCACAAAACACAGAACACAGAACACAGAACATAGAACACAGAACATAGAGCATAGAACACTGAACATAGAACATAGAACACAGAGCATAGAACACTGAACATAGAACACAGAACATAGAGCATAGAACACTGAACATAGAACACAGAACATAGAACACAGAAGACAGAGCACAGAACGCAGAACATAGAGCATAGAATCCAGAACACAGAACATAGAATGTAGAACATAGCACATAGAACACTGAACATAGAACATAGAACACAGAACACAGAACACAGAATGCAGAACACAGAACACAGAGCACAAAACACAGAACATAGAACATAGAACACAGAACACAGAGCACAAAACACAGAACACAGAATACAGAACATAGAACACAGAACACAGAGCACAGAACACAGAACGCAGAACACAGAACACAGAGCACAAAACACAGAACATAGAGCACAGAACATAGAACATAGAACACAGAACATAAAGCATAGAGCATAGAACATAGAACGCAGAAAATAGAACACAGAATATAGAACATAGAACACAGAACATGGAACACAGAACATAGAACACAGAACATAGAACATAGAACATAAAACACAGAATATAGAACAGAAAACACAGAACATAGATCACGGAATATAGAACATAGAACACAGAACACAGAACATAGAACATAGAACACGGAACATAGAACACAGAACATAGAACACAGAACCACAGAACATAGAACATAGAACATAGAACACAGAACATAGAACACAGTATAAAGAACATAGATCACAGAACACAGAACATAGAACATAGAACACTGAACATAGAACATAGAACACTGAACATAGAACATCGAACACAGAACATAGAACACAGAATATGGAGCATAGAACATAGAACACAGAACACAGAACATAGAGCATAGAACACTGAACATAGAACACAGAACATAGAGCATAGAACACTGAACATAGAACACAGAACATAGTACACAGAGCACAAAACACAGAACACAGAACATAGAATGTAGAACATAGCACATAGAACACTGAACATAGAACATAGAACACAGAACACAGAGCACAAAACACAGAACACAGAACACAGAACATAGAATGTAGAACATAGCACATAGAACACTGAACATAGAACATAGAACACAGAACACAGAACACAGAGCAAAGAACGCAGAACATAGAGCATGGAATCCAGAACACAGAACAGAGAACACAGAATCCAGAACACAGAACATAGAACATAGAATATAGAACGTAGAACACAGAACATAGAACATAGAGACAGAGCATAGAACACTGAACATAGAACATAGAACACAGAACACAGAGCACAGAACACAGAACATAGAACACAAAACGTAGAGCATAGAACACTGAACATAGAACATAGAACATAGAACACAGAACACAGAACATAGAACACAGAACACAGAGCACAGAACACAGAACATAGAACACAAAATGTAGAGCATAGAACACTGAACATAGAACATAGAACATAGAACACAGAAGACAGAACACAGAACGCAGAACATAGAGCATAGAATCCAGAACACAGAACATAGAACGTAGAACATAGCACATAGAACACTGAACATAGAACATAGAACACAGAACACAGAGCACAAAACACAGAACATAAAACACAGAACACAGAACATAGAACACAGAGCACAGAACATAGAACATAGAACACAGAACACAGAACATAGAACACAGAGCACAGAACATAGAACATAAAACACAGAACACAGAGCACAGAACGCAGAACATAGAGCATGGAATCCAGAACACAGAACATAGAATGTAGAACATAGCACATAGAACACTGAACATAGAACATAGAACACAGAACACAGAACATAGAACACAGAACACAGCGCACAGAACATAGAACATAGAATATAGAACGTAGAACACAGAACATAGAACATAGTGGCAGAGCATAGAACACTGAACATAGAACATAGAACACAGAACACAGAGCACAGAACACAGAACATAGAACACAAAACGTAGAGCATAGAACACTGAACATAGAACATAGAACATAGAACACAGAACACAGAACACAGAACATAGAACACAGAACACAGCGCACAGAACATAGAACATAGAATATAGAACGTAGAACACAGAACATAGAACATAGAGACAGAGCATAGAACACTGAACATAGAACATAGAACACAGAACACAGAGCACAGAACACAGAACATAGAACACAAAATGTAGAGGATAGAACACTGAACATAGAACATAGAACATAGAACACAGAAGACAGAGCACAGAACGCAGAACATAGAGCATAGAATCCAGAACACAGAACATAGAACGTAGAACATAGCTCATAGAACACTGAACATAGAACATAGAACACAGAACACAGAGCACAAAACACAGAACATAGAACACAGAACATAGAACACAGAACACAGAGCACAAAACACAGAACACAAAACACAGAACATAGAACACAGAACATAGAACACAGAACACAGCGCACAGAACATAGAACAAAGAACGTAGAACACAGAGCACAGAACACAGAACATCGAACATAGAACACAGAACACAGAGCACAAAACACAGAACTTAGAACACAGAACACAGAGCACAGAACACAGAACATCAAACATAGAGCTTAGAACACTGAACATAGAACATAGAACACAGAGCATAGAACACAGAACATAGAGCATAGAACACTGAACATAGAACACAGAACATAGAACACAGAAGACAGAACATAGAACACAGAACACAGAGCACAGAACGCAGAACATAGAGCATAGAATCCAGAACACAGAACATAGGACATAGAACATAGCACATAGAACACTGAACATAGAACATAGAACACAGAACACAGAGCACAAAACACAGAACGCAGAACACAGAACACAGAGCACAAAACACAGAACATAGAGCATAGAATCCAGAACACAGAACATAGGACGTAGAACACAGAACACAGAGCACAAAACACAGAACTTAGAACACAGAACACAGAGCACAGAACACAGAACATCAAACATAGAACATAGAACATAGAACACAGAACACAGAGCACAGAACACAGAACATCGAACACAGAACACAGAACATAGAACACAGAACTCAAAACACAGAACATAGAACATAGAGACAGAACACAGAACATAGAACACTGAACATAGAACATAGAACGTAGAACATAGAATATAGAACACAGAACATAGAACATAGAACACAGAACATAGAACACAGAACACAGAACATAGAGCACAGAACACAGAGCACAGAACACAGAATATAGAGCAGAGAACATAGAACACAGAACACAGAACATAGAACACAGAACATAGAGCATAGAGCATAGAACATAGAACGCAGAAAATAGAACACAGAATATAGAACATAGAACACAGAACATAGAACACAGAACACAGTACACAGAACATAGAGCATAAAACACATAACATTGAACACAGAACATAGTACACAGAGCATAGAGCATAGAACACAGAACACAGAATATAGAACATAGAACACAGAACATAGAACACAGAACATAGAGTACCGAACATAGAACACAGAACATAGAACACAGAACATAGAACATAGAGCATAGAACATAGAACGCAGAAAATAGAACACAGAATATAGAACATAGAACACAGAACATAGAACACAGAACACAGTACACAGAACATAGAGCATAAAACACATAACATTGAAACAGAACATAGTACACAGAGCATAGAGCATAGAAAACAGAACACAGAATATAGAACATAGAACACAGAACACAGAAGATAGAACAGAAAACACAGAACATAGATCACGGAATATAGAACATAGAACACAGAACATAGAACATAGAACATAGCACATAGAACACTGAACATAGAACACAGAACACAGAGCAAAGAACGCAGAACATAGAGCATGGAATCCAGAACACAGAACATAGAACACAGAATCCAGAACACAGAACATAGAACACAGAACACAGAGCACAGAACACAGAACATAGAACATAGAGACAGAGCATAGAACACTGAACATAGAACATAGAACACAGAACACAGAACACAGAACACAGAACATAGAACACAGAACATAGAGCATAGAACACTGAACATAGAACATAGAACACAGAGCATAGAACACTGAACATAGAACACAGAACATAGAGCATAGAACACTGAACATAGAACACAGAACATAGAACACAGAAGACAGAGCACAGAACGCAGAACATAGAGCATAGAATCCAGAACACAGAACATAGAATGTAGAACATAGCACATAGAACACTGAACATAGAACATAGAACACAGAACACAGAACACAGAACGCAGAACACAGAACACAGAGCACAAAACACAGAACATAGAACATAGAACACAGAACACAGAGCACAAAACACAGAACACAGAATACAGAACATAGAACACAGAACACAGAGCACAGAACACAGAACGCAGAACACAGAACACAGAGCACAAAACACAGAACATAGAGCAGAGAACATAGAACATAGAACACAGAACATAAAGCATAGAGCATAGAACATAGAACGCAGAAAATAGAACACAGAATATAGAACATAGAACACAGAACATGGAACACAGAACATAGAACACAGAACATAGAACATAGAACATAACACACAGAATATAGAACAGAAAACACAGAACATAGATCACGGAATATAGAACATAGAACACAGAACACAGAACATAGAACATAGAACACGGAACATAGAACACAGAACATAGAGTACCGAACATAGAACACAGAACATAGAACACAGAACCACAGAGCATAGAACACTGAACATAGAACACAGAACATAGAGCATAGAACACTGAACATAGAACACAGAACATAGAACACAGAAGACAGAGCACAGAACGCAGAACATAGAGCATAGAATCCAGAACACAGAACATAGAATGTAGAACATAGCACATAGAACACTGAACATAGAACATAGAACACAGAACACAGAACACAGAACACAGAACACAAAACACAGAACATAGAACATAGAACACAGAACACAGAGCACAAAACACAGAACACAGAATACAGAACATAGAACACAGAACACAGAGCACAAAACACAGAACATAGAACACAGAACACAGAACATAGAACACAGAGCACAGAACATAGAACATAAAACACAGAACACAGAGCACAGAACGCAGAACATAGAGCATGGAATCCAGAACACAGAACATAGAATGTAGAACATAGCACATAGAACACTGAACATAGAACATAGAACACAGAACACAGAACATAGAACACAGAACACAGAGCACAGAACATAGAACATAGAATATAGAACGTAGAACACAGAACATAGAACATAGAGACAGAGCATAGAACACTGAACATAGAACATAGAACACAGAACACAGAATACAGAACATAGAACACAGAACACAGAGCTCAAAACACAGAACATAGAACACAGAACATAGAACACAGAACACAGAGCACAAAACACAGAATGCAGAACACAGAACACAGAGCACAAAACACAGAACATAGAACACAGAACATAGAACACAGAACACAGCGCACAGAACATAGAACATAGAACGTAGAATACAGAGCACAGAACACAGAACATCGAACATAGAACATAGAACACTGAACATAGAACATAGAACACAGAACACAGAGCACAGAACACAGAACATAGAACACAGAACATAGAGCATAGAACACTGAACATAGAACATAGAACACAGAGCATAGAACACAGAACATAGAACACAGAACATAGAGCATAGAACACTGAACATAGAACACAGAACATAGAACACAGAAGGCAGAACATAGAACACAGAACACAGAGCACAGAACGCAGAACATAGAGCATAGAATCCAGAACACAGAACAAAGGACATAGAACATAGCACATAGAACACTGAACATAGAACATAGAACACAGAACACAGAGCACAAAACACAGAACTTAGAACACAGAACACAGAGCACAGAACACAGAACATCAAATATAGAACATAGAACACTGAACATAGAACATAGAACGTAGAACATAGAATATAGAACACAGAACATAGAACATAGAACACAGAACATAGAACACAGAACACAGAACATAGAGCACAGAACACAAAGCACAGAACACAGAATATAGAGCATAGAACATAGAACACAGAACACAGAACATAGAGCATAGAGCATAGAACATAGAACGCAGAAAATAGAACACAGAATATAGAACATAGAACACAGAACATAGAACACAGAACACAGTACACAGAACATAGAGCATAAAACACATAACATTGAACACAGAACATAGTACACAGAGCATAGAGCATAGAACACAGAACACAGAATATAGAACATAGAACACAGAACATAGAACACAGAACACAGAATATAGAACAGAAAACACAGAACATAGATTACGGAATATAGAACATAGAACACAGAACATAGAACATATAACACGGAACATAGAACACAGAACATAGAGAACCGAACATAGAACACAGAACATAGAACACAGAACATAGAACATAGAGCATAGAACATAGAACGCAGAAAATAGAACACAGAATATAGAACATAGAACACAGAACATAGAACACAGAACACAGTACACAGAACATAGAGCATAAAACACATAACATTGAACACAGAACATAGTACACAGAACATAGAGCATAGAAAACAGAACACAGAATATAGAACATAGAACACAGAACATAGAACACAGAACACAGAATATAGAACAGAAAACACAGAACATAGATCACGGAATATAGAACATAGAACACAGAACATAGAACATAGAACATAGCACATAGAACACTGAACATAGAACACAGAACACAGAGCAAAGAACGCAGAACATAGAGCATGGAATCCAGAACACAGAACATAGAACACAGAATCCAGAACACAGAACATAGAACACAGAACACAGAGCACAGAACACAGAACATAGAACATAGAGACAGAGCATAGAACACTGAACATAGAACATAGAACACAGAACACAGAGCACAGAACACAGAACATAGAACACTGAACATAGAACACAGAGCACAGAGCACAAAGCACAGAACATAGAACACTGAACATAGAACAAAGAACATAGAGCATAAAACAGTGAACATAGAACATAGAACACAGAACATAGAACACAGAACACAGAGCACAGAACACAGAACATAGAGCATAGAATCCAGAACACAGAACATAGAACGTAGAACATAGCACATAGAACACTGAACATAGAACACAGAACACAGAGCGCAAAACACAGAACATAGAACACAGAACATAGAACACAGAACACAGAGCACAAAACACAGAACACAGAACACAGAACATAGAACACAGAACACAGAGCACAGAACATAGAACATAGAACGTAGAACACAGAGCACAGAACACAGAACGTCGAACATAGAACGTAGAACATAGAACACAGAGCACAGAACACAGAACATCGAACACAGAATCCAGAACACAGAACACAGAACATAGAACACAGAACACAGAACACAGAACATAGAACATAGAACACAGAACACAGAACATAGAACATAGAACACTGAACATAGAACATAGAACATAGAACACTGAACACAGAACATAGAACACAGAGCACAGAACATAGAACGTCGAACATAGAACGTAGAACATAGAACACAGAGCACAGAACACAGAACATCGAACACAGAATCCAGAACACAGAACACAGAACATAGAACACAGAACACAGAACACAGAGCACAAAACACAGAACACAGAATACAGAACATAGAACACAGAACACAGAGCACAAAACACAGAACATAGAACACAGAACACAGAACATAGAACACAGAGCACAGAACATAGAACATAAAACACAGAACACAGAGCACAGAACGCAGAACATAGAGCATGGAATCCAGAACACAGAACATAGAATGTAGAACATAGCACATAGAACACTGAACATAGAACATAGAACACAGAACACAGAACATAGAACACAGAACACAGAGCACAGAACATAGAACATAGAATATAGAACGTAGAACACAGAACATAGAACATAGAGACAGAGCATAGAACACTGAACATAGAACATAGAACACAGAACACAGAATACAGAACATAGAACACAGAACACAGAGCACAAAACACAGAACATAGAACACAGAACATAGAACACAGAACACAGAGCACAAAACACAGAATGCAGAACACAGAACACAGAGCACAAAACACAGAACATAGAACACAGAACATAGAACACAGAACACAGCGCACAGAACATAGAACATAGAACGTAGAATACAGAGCACAGAACACAGAACATCGAACATAGAACATAGAACACTGAACATAGAACATAGAACACAGAACACAGAGCACAGAACACAGAACATAGAACACAGAACATAGAGCATAGAACACTGAACATAGAACACAGAACATAGAACACAGAAGACAGAACATAGAACACAGAACACAGAGCACAGAACGCAGAACATAGAGCATAGAATCCAGAACACGGAACAAAGGACATAGAACATAGCACATAGAACACTGAACATAGAACATAGAACACAGAACACAGAGCACAAAACACAGAACTTAGAACACAGAACACAGAACATCAAATATAGAACATAGAACACTGAACATAGAACATAGAACGTAGAACATAGAATATAGAACACAGAACATAGAACATAGAACACAGAACATAGAACATAGAACACAGAACATAGAGCACAGAACACAAAGCACAGAACACAGAATATAGAGCATAGAACATAGAACACAGAACACAGAACATAGAGCATAGAGCATAGAACATAGAACGCAGAAAATAGAACACAGAATATAGAACATAGAACACAGAACATAGAACACAGAACACAGTACACAGAACATAGAGCATAAAACACATAACATTGAACACAGAACATAGTACACAGAGCATAGAGCATAGAACACAGAACACAGAATATAGAACATAGAACACAGAACATAGAACACAGAACACAGAATATAGAACAGAAAACACAGAACATAGATTACGGAATATAGAACATAGAACACAGAACATAGAACATATAACACGGAACATAGAACACAGAACATAGAGAACCGAACATAGAACACAGAACATAGAACACAGAACATAGAACATAGAGCATAGAACATAGAACGCAGAAAATAGAACACAGAATATAGAACATAGAACACAGAACATAGAACACAGAACACAGTACACAGAACATAGAGCATAAAACACATAACATTGAACACAGAACATAGTACACAGAACATAGAGCATAGAAAACAGAACACAGAATATAGAACATAGAACACAGAACATAGAACACAGAACACAGAATATAGAACAGAAAACACAGAACATAGATCACGGAATATAGAACATAGAACACAGAACATAGAACATAGAACATAGCACATAGAACACTGAACATAGAACACAGAACACAGAGCAAAGAACGCAGAACATAGAGCATGGAATCCAGAACACAGAACATAGAACACAGAATCCAGAACACAGAACATAGAACACAGAGCATAGAATCCAGAACACAGAACATAGAACGTAGAACATAGCACATAGAACACTGAACATAGAACACAGAACACAGAGCGCAAAACACAGAACATAGAACACAGAACATAGAACATAGAACACAGAACACAGAGCACAGAACACAGAACATAGAACACTGAACATAGAACATAGAACACAGAACACAGAGCACAGAACACAGAACATAGAACACTGAACATAGAACACAGAGCACAGAGCACAAAGCACAGAACATAGAACACTGAACATAGAACAAAGAACATAGAGCATAAAACAGTGAACATAGAACATAGAACACAGAACATAGAACACAGAACACAGAGCACAGAACACAGAACATAGAGCATAGAATCCAGAACACAGAACATAGAACGTAGAACATAGCACATAGAACACTGAACATAGAACACAGAACACAGAGCGCAAAACACAGAACATAGAACACAGAACATAGAACACAGAACACAGAGCACAAAACACAGAACATAGAACACAGAACACAGAACATAGAACACAGAACACAGAGCACAGAACATAGAACATAGAACGTAGAACACAGAGCACAGAACACAGAACGTCGAACATAGAACGTAGAACATAGAACACAGAGCACAGAACACAGAACATCGAACACAGAATCCAGAACACAGAACACAGAACATAGAACACAGAACACAGAACACAGAACATAGAACATAGAACACAGAACACAGAACATAGAACATAGAACACTGAACATAGAACATAGAACATAGAACACTGAACACAGAGCACAGAACACAGAACATAGAACGTAGAACATAGAATATAGAACACAAACATAGAACATAGAACACAGAACATAGAACACAGAACGTAGAGCATAGAGCATAGAACATAGAACGCAGAAAATAGAACACAGAATATAGAACATAGAACACAGAACATAGAACACAGAACACAGTACACAGAACATAGAGCATAAAACACATAACATTGAACACAGAACATAGTACACAGAGCATAGAGCATAGAACACAGAACACAGAATATAGAACATAGAACACAGAACATAGAACACAGAACACAGAATATAGAACAGAAAACACAGAACATAGATCACGGAATATAGAACATAGAACACAGAACATAGAGCATAGAACACGGAACATAGAACTCAGAACATAGAGTACCGAACATAGAACACAGAACATAGAACACAGAACACAGAACATAGAACATAGAGCATAGAACATAGAACACAGAACATAGAACACAGTATAAAGAACATAGAACACAGAACACAGAACATAGAACACTGAACATAGAACATCGAACATAGAACATAGAACACAGAATATGGAGCATAAAAAATAGAACACAGAACATAGAACACAGAACATAGAACGCAGAACATAGGGCATAGAATCCAGAACACAGAACATAGAACACAGAACATAGAACATAGAACACAGAACATAGAACACAGAACATAGAGCATAGAACACTGAACATAGAACATAGAACACAGAACACAGAGCACAGAACACAGAACATAGAACACAGAACATAGAGCATAGAACACTGAACATAGAACATAGATCACAGAGCACAGAACACATAACATAGAACACAGAACATAGAGCATAGAATACTGAACATAGAACATAGAACACAGAACATAGAACACAGAACACAGAGCACAGAACACAGAACATAGAGCATAGAATCCAGAACACAGAACATAGAACGTAGAACATAGCACATAGAACACTGAACATAGAACACAGAACACAGAGCGCAAAACACAGAACATAGAACACAGAACATAGAACACAGAGCACAGAGCACAAAACACAGAACATAGAACACAGAACACAGAGCACAAAACACAGAACATAGAACACAGAACACAGAACATTGAACACAGAACACAGAGCACAGAACATAGAACATAGAACGTAGAACACAGAGCACAGAACACAGAACATCGAACATAGAACATAGAACACTGAACATAGAACATAGAACACAGAACACAGAACACAGAACATCGAACACAGAATCCAGAACACAGAACACAGAACGCAGAACACAGAACACAGAACATAGAACATAGAGACAGAACACAGAACATAGAACATAGAACACTGAACACAGAGCACAGAACATAGAACACTGAACATAGAATATAGAACACAGAACATAGAACATAGAACACAGAACATAGAACACAGAACACAGAACATAGAGCACAGAACACAGAGCACAGAACACAGAATATACAGCATAGAACATAGAACACAGAACATAGAGCATAGAACATAGAACGCAGAAAATAGAACACAGAATATAGAACATAGAACACAGAACATAGAACACAGAACACAGTACACAGAACATAGTGGGCGGCACGGTGGCACAGTGGTTAGCACTGCTGCTTCACAGCGCCAGAGACCCGGGTTCAGTTCCCGCCTCAGGCGACTGACTGTGTGGAGTTTGCACGTTCTCCCCGTGTCTGCGTGGGTTTCCTCCGGGTGTTCCGGATTCCTCCCACAGTCCAAAGATGTGCAGGGTCAGGTGAATTGGCCATACTAAAATTGCCCGTAGTGTTAGGAAAGGGGTAAATGTAGGGGTATGGGGTGGGTTTCGCTTCGGCGGGTCGGTGTGGACTTGTTGGGCCGAAGGGCCTGTTTCCACACTGTAATCTAATCTAATCTAATCTAATCTAACATAGAACACAGAACATAGAGCATAGAGCATAGAACATAGAACGCAGAAAATAGAACACAGAATATAGAACATAGAACACAGAACATAGAACACAGAACACAGTACACAGAACATAGAGCATAAAACACATAACATTGAACACAGAACATAGTACACAGAGCATAGAGCATAGAACACAGAACACAGAATATAGGACATAGAACACAGAATATAGAACAGAAAACACAGAACATAGATCACGGAATATAGAACATAGAACACAGAACATAGAACATAGAACACGGAACATAGAACACAGAACATAGAGTACCGAACATAGAACACAGAACATAGAACACAGAACATAGAACATAGAGCATAGAACATAGAACACAGAACATAGAACACAGTATAAAGAACATAGAACACAGAACATAGAACATAGAACACTGAACATAGAACATCGAACACAGAACATAGAACACAGAATATGGAGCATAGAACATAGAACACAGAACATAGAACGCAGAACATAGGGCATAGAATCCAGAACACAGAACATAGAACACTGAACATAGAACATAGAACATAGAACACAGAACATAGAGCATAGAACACTGAACATAGAACATAGAACACAGAGCACAGAACATAGAACACAGAACATAGAGCATAGAACACAGAACATAGAGCATAGAACACTGAACATAGAACATAGAACACAGAACATAGAACACAGAACATAGAGCATAGAATCCAGAACACAGAACATAGAACACAGAACATAGAGCATAGAACACTGAACATAGAACATAGAACACAGAACATAGAGCACAGAACACAGAACATAGAACACAGAACATAGAGCATAGAACATAGAACATAGAACACAGAACACAGAGCACAGAACACAGAACATAGAACACAGAACATAGAGCATAGAACACTGAACATAGAACATAGAACACAGAACATAGAACACAGAACATAGAGCATAGAATCCAGAACACAGAACATAGAACGTAGAACATAGCACATAGAACACTGAACATAGAACATAGAACACTGAACACAAAACACAGAACATAGAACGTAGAACATAGCACATAGAACACTGAACATAGAACATAGAACACTGAACATAGAACACAGAACATAGAGCATAGAACACTGAACACAGAGCACAGAACATAGAACATAGAACGTAGAACACAGAGCACAGAACACAGAACATCGAACATAGAACATAGAACATAGAACACTGAACATAGAACACAGAACACAGAGCACAGAACACAGAACATCGAACACAGAATCCAGAACACGGAACACAGAACATAGAACACAGAACACAGAACACAGAACATAGAACATAGAGACAGAACACAGAACATAGAACATAGAACACTGAACATAGAACATAGAACACTGAACACTGAACATAGAACACAGAACACAGAACATAGAGCACAGAACACAGAGCACAAAACACAGAATATAGAGCATAGAACATAGAACACAGAACACAGAACATAGAACACAGAACATAGAGCATAGAACATAGAACGCAGAAAATAGAACACAGAATATAGAACATAGAACACAGAACATAGAATACAGAACACAGTACACAGAACACAGAGCACAAAACACAGAACACAAAACATAGAACGTAGAACATAGCACATAGAACACAGAACATAGAACATAGAACACTGAACATAGAACACAGAACACAGAACATAGAACACAGAACATAGAGCATAGAACACTGAACATAGAACATAGAACACAGAACATAGAACACAGAACACAGAACATAGACCATAGAGCATAGAACACTGAACATAGAACATAGAACACAGAGCACAGAACATTAAACACAGAACATAGAGCATAGAACACTGAACATAGAACATAGAACACAGAACATAGAACACAGAACACAGAGCACAGAACGCAGAACATAGAGCATAGAATCCAGAACACAGAACATAGAACGTAGAACACAGAGCACAGAACACAGAACATCGAACATAGAACATAGAACACTGAACATAGAACATAGCACACAGAACACAGAGCACAGAACACAGAACATAGAACATAGAGACAGAACATAGAACATAGAACACTGAACATAGAACACTGAACACAGAGCACAGAACACAGAACATAGAACGTAGAACATAGAATATAGAACACTGAACATAGAACATAGAACACAGAACATAGAACACAGTACACAGAACATAGAGCACAGAACACAGAGCACAGAACACAGAACATAGAGCACAGAACATAGAACACAGAACACAGAACACAGAACACAGAGCACAGAACACAGAACATAGAACACAGAACATAGAACACAGAACACAGAACATAGAACACAGAACACAGAGCATTGAACACAGAACATAGAACACCGAACATAGAACACAGAACATAGAACACAGAACATAGAACACAGAACACAGAGCATAGAACACAAAACACAGAGCATAGAACACAGAACATAGAACCCAGAACATAGAACACAGAACATAGAACACAGAATGTGGAGCATAGAACATAGAACACAGAACACAGAACATAGAACACAGAACATAGAACACAGAACACAGAACATAGAACACAGAACATAGAACATAGAACACAGAACATAGAACACAAAACATAGAACAGTATAGGTCAGTACAGGCCCCTCGGCTGAGCATTTATCTTAATCTAATGTCAACCTGGCCTACACCTCCCTCAATTTACTGCTGTCCATGTGCTTGTCCAGCAGTCGCTTAACTGTCCGTAATGTCTTTGACTCTACTACCACAGCGGGCAGTGCATTCCACACACCCACCACTCTCTGCATAAAGAACCTGCCTCAGTCCCATTATTAATCCTACTTACTGTAAAGCCATCACTGTTACTATCTGAGAAGGTAATTTTCCTTCGGGAGTTGAGGAGAGGAGGACAGTATTTACAGAAGTCACGAATATTATCAACAGTCTCCCTCCTTGCACCCACCCTGGGTGTGGTTTACTGCAGGAATCCTTCACCCCAATCCACACGCACCCTTTGAGGTTAAAACAGCTGAACATGAAATATTCAGAAAGCAAACAAGTGACTCCAATGCAATGAGTGACAACAATATATATATAAGAACAATTAAAACTAGCATGAAAGCAAGCTATTCAGCACAGAATCATTTTCAAAGTTTCATTGTTCAGTCTTGACGAGAGGACAAAGCATTGAGACAAGAAGGTTTCTAGTTGATCAGAAAATGTCACGCTCCATGATTTAAGGGGTAGGATGTGGCCCAGCTCCCTGTGTGACCAAAACACAGATCTCCTGGCCATACCTCACAGGGAGACATGGGAACCGTGCCACAGTGCAAGAGGAACCACATACACCTCCACCCTGCCTGCCTCTCCCCCACCGGTGACCCTCTCAGACTGAGGCCTACTGGGAGGCCTATCCTGCCTGCCTCTCCCCCACCGGTGACCCTCTCGGACTGAGGCCTACTGGGAGGCCTACCCTGCCTGCCTCTCCCCCACCGGTGACCCTCTCGGACTGAGGCCTACTGGGAGGCCTACCCTGCCTGCCTCTCCCCCACCGGTGACCTTCGCCTACTGAGGCATACTGGGAGGCCTACCCTGCCTGCCTCTCCCCCACCGGTGACCCTCGCCTGCTGAGGCCTACTGGGAGGGAAACAGCTAAAAAGAAAAAGACGTTTCAGCGCACCTTGGAGGCACTTTGGTGGTAGCGTACTTTGCATAAGGTCGGATGTTTGCATCGGTGTTATTGGTTTTGGATCACGTCTCTGCGTTTCAGTCTCTGTGTAGCTCTGAATGTAACAATGCCAGGATGGTTTCTAACTTCACATCCCCTGCAGAATGTGCCACACAGCGGCGTCAGTGCTCCCTCTCACTTACCCCGCCCGCTCTGAGTTGTGCTGGCTGCCATTTCTCTTTCCCAACGGCGCGCTTTCGATTTCCAGCAATGGTGGAAGGTGACCGTCAGCTCGCTGTGGGCGGTGGTAACCCTAAACCTCACATGGTCTAACCCATCCCTTCGGAGAGGTGCTACGGTGCTTGTGAAAGGTTGACAATTGTCGAATGCTGGTGTCTGTGGACCCCGGAGGCTGGCACTTGCGGATCGTGCCAGGAGACTCTTCAGGTGACCTGTATCCGCCAGGTACCCACTCTGACACCCACGTTGAAAAGTCTCAGTGCCTGGCCTTGCTCATGGTGGATGGGAACCTGCATGTGAATGAGGTAAGATGTACAGTTAACACATCCGTTCACAAGCAATAACCTGCCTGGAATGGGCAACGCATCGCACCCTGGTGAAAATCACGCCTGGAACTTCGTTGAAAGATGTTGGGCGATTGTTGCTGAAATTGAGGTCAGCCTATCCGGGCCCCTTTTGCGACTCTGCCCCCTTTCGGGGCAGGGCCCACTTCGTTCAGGCCCCTGCAGGATTCAGCCCGACCATCTTTGACCTGAGGCCTATCCCCGCAGCCCTGCCCATGTCCCCAAGTGTGGTGCCCTGTGAGGATAGTGTGCTGATGGTCACACCTTCTAACACAAGGCAGCCTCTGGTCTGCTGGTTGGTAAAGTGCCAGGAGGTCTCAGAGCAAAAAGAACAGGGTTGGCGACTCTTCACCTGGGACTTACATCCGGGCTGCGGGGGGGATGGCAAAACACTGAGGAGCCTCTCACCCTTCTTAAAAATGCATTCGTTTGTAGGATGTCGCTATCACCGGCCCAACGGGGACACATTGCCCATTCCTTGTCGCCCTTCAGCAGGTAGCCAGGGGCCTTCTCAAACAAAAAGAGCTGCATTTACATAGCGACTTTCGCAGCACGGCATCAGAAAGCCCTTTTACAGCCAACGCCCCTGAGGTGCAGTCATCATTGCTGGAAGAGTGGTAACCAATTTATGCCCAGCATGGTCCCGCGATGGCAGACAGATGTCCAGTTTGACATCTTCAAAAGATGTGGCCCCTGCCTTCAGTTCTGTCCTCCAAGGGGTATGGGCACCACTAGCAAGGCCAATCGCCCCTCGTCAATTGTCCCTGAGCTAGGTGGCATGGCTGGACGAATTCAGAGGGGGCAGGTGAAACACGGCTGGAGTCACCATCACCATTCTTTTTTATAAACGCTTCAGACACACCTCTGGGGCAGGTAAGGCTTAAGGCCCAGACGCTCTGGCCCAGAGGTAGGGGCAATTCCACTTATACTGCAAGGGCTGCCTGTAGGCCAAATAATGGCAGATTTCCAAATTATTAAATTTGAAGTCCACCAGGCCTTGAAATCCTGGCTGATGTGGAGAGATTGCTTGGACTGCGACTATACTCATTGGAATATCGAAGCATGGAGGGGATGGGACATCTTATGGAAACATCTAAGATTACGAAGGGAGCAGCTAAGGTAGAAGCAGGGAGGTGGTTCCCACTGGCGGGTGAAACTAGAACTAGGGGGCATAGCCTCAAAATAAGGAGGAGCAGATTTAGGACTGAGCTGAGGAGGAAATTCTTCACCCAAAGGTATCTGTGGAATTCCCTGCCCAGTGAAACAGTTGAGGCTTCCCGTTTGAATGTTTTTAAGGCAAAGATAGAGAGATTTTTTGGACAGTGAAGGGATTAAGGGTTATGGTGAGAGGGCAGGTAAGAGGAGCTGAGTCCACACAAAGATCAGCCATGTTCGTACTGCATGGGGGAGCAGGCTCAAGGGGCCAGACGGCCTACTCCTGATGTCCCCACAGCACTAACCTGGATCCATTGGCCTGTACTGTTGCTATCACACTAGTGTTTGCCCACACTGTGCATCGCAGATATAACACTGGGGTATTTGACTCATAGAATCCCTACAGTGTGGAAACAAGCCATTCTGCTCAACAAGTCCACACCGACCCTCCGAAGAGTAACCCACCCAGACCCATTCCCCTACCCTCTTACTTTACATTTCGCCTGGCGAATGCACCTAATCTACCCATCCCTGAACACATCCCTAACCTGCACATCTTTGGATTGTTGGAGGAAACCCACACAGACACGGGGAGAATGTGCAGACTACACACAGACAGTCACCTGAGGCTGGAATCGAACCCAGGTCCCTAGCACTGCGAGGCAGCAGTGCTAGCCACTGAGCCACCGTGCCACCCTCACTGACTCCCAGTTATCTGTGTGGTGAAGGTGCTTCCCCAGTGGAGTTTTAAGCTGATGAATGGCAGTATGTGAGCTGGAGAGTCGCACATACACACACACACTCTGAGTGGTGGGTGTTGTATGTTGGATGGGGTGGCTCACAGTGCACCTAGTACATGGTACTGCAGCCAAGGTCTGTCGGGGCCGATGGAGGAGGTTTGGAATCCGGAAGGGTCAGTACGTATAGTTAGAGAGAGAGAAGGACAGGTATGTATGGACATTCAAAATGAAGACCCTTGTTCTGATAACAGTTGAAGGAGGAACTGACAATACAACTGGGGGGGGGGGGGGGAAAGAAGGGAAAGCAGACAGGTGGATGATGCTGATACGTGCACTGAGGGAGGCTGGAGAAAAGTCAGAGAAGGAGGGTCACAGTGACATCAAGTGGGTGAGGCCACAACAAGCGAGGTCTGTCTTCACACTAAGAAATTTGCAAATCCTTCCCCTAAAAACTTACCGTAGCGACCCGGGCTCACTTGACAAACGGCTAAACTGAGACTGATGGAGTTTTGCTCAGTGAAGGTTGTTTTATTTATTTAGATTGATTTAATAAATTGTCACTGGTGGATAATGTCACCACATTCTGGCCCCACTTTGGATTCCAGCATAAATCATATAAATGATAAAATACTGAAATCATTAATAATAAATCGGTATCATTAATACTGAACCAGCTTCACGTCTCCTTCTTCATAGACGCCACCTTAGAATGAGTCTGTATGTGGGGTTGTGCGATAGCCTGACTGTCTGTCTGATGCTCTGGTCTTTATTTGCCGTTGTCCTGGTGATCCACAGAAGCTGACAACACCATCGCTGCCCATTTGAAATAGAAACAGAAAATGCTGGGGAATCTCAGGGAGTCTGGCAGCACCTCCGGGGAGAGAAGCAGAGTTGGCAGCAGCTGCCCCAAATTTTAGTGGGTCCCTCAGCACATAGTCCTGGACCTTGGACTGGGCCAGTCTGCGACACTCGGTCGGGGTCAACTCTTTCCGTTGGAAGATCGACAGGTTCCGGGAATGTCAGTGCCTGTTGAAGGTGCGGACGGGCTGTTGGCATTTACTGCTGGGAGTGCGTTTGTACCGTGATCTCTGGAGGCGTCAGTGTTTTCATCAGGGTGCCCCAATAACACCGGGAGATAGTGGGAGTTACACCCAGCATCCCCGAGGCCCCAACCAATGCAGCGGTGAACGTGGGTCCAAATTCGCCAAGGCAGCTGCTGGAAGTGAATTTCAGTTCACAGATAGGAAGCTGGTTTCGGTGATGCTCGGTTACTATTGGTTGCTGTGAAAAGCCAACTGATTGCCATGACATGTAGGAGCACAAGTGGGCCATTCTGCCCATTGAGTCTGCTCAGGCACTCATGGCCGATCTGATAATTGCTGACTTTTTATTTCTTTACTTTGCACATTTTTGTTTCCTAAGAACTTCTACTGAAGAACCTATACCTGGGCACCTTGTATCTAAAATGGTGCGGTAAAGTGGCGACCTGTAAACGTTGCACTGTACTCATTTCAGTACATGTGACAATAAAGCTTAATCAATTCAATTCAAAACTCCACTTTCATCTGTTTTTCCCATAACCCTTACTGATTAAAAATATATCTGTCCCAGCCTCGACAGCCCTTAGTGGTAAAGAATTCCATCGATACACTACCCTTTGCAAGAAGAAAGTCCTTCTATCTTTGTCTAAAGCGAGTGACTCCTTATTCTGAGATATGCCTGTGGTCCTAGAGTGCCCCACACAGAGAAACAATCTCTTCAGATCTACTCTGTTAAGGTGTGTAAGAAGTTTGTATGATTCAATCAGGTCGCCGCTTACTCTTCTAAATAATACTGAGTAATGGTCTCACCTACTCAGCCTCTCCTCAAAAGACAACTTCTCCAGGCTGATGAACCTTCTCTGGACTCCCTCTAACGTCTTCCCTTAGATAAAGGGCCCAGGACTGTTCACAGTATTCCAGCTGTGCTCTGGCTAGTACCTTGTACAGTTTTTACAAAACCACCCAACCACCCAACCGTGGGCCTGCATAGTAGCTCAGTGGTTAGCACTGCTGCCTCACAGCACCAGTGATGTTCAATTCCAGCCTCGGGCAACTGTCTGTATCGAGATTGCACATTTTCCCCGCGTCTGTGTGGGTTTCCTCCCCCAGTCCAAAGATGTGCAGGTCAGGTGAATTGGCCATGCTAAATTGCCCATAGTATTAGGTGCATTGGTTTGGGTGGGCTATTCTTCGGAGGGTCAGTGTGGGACTTGTTGGGCTGAAGGGCCTGTTACCACACTGTAGGGAATCTAATCTAATCTTCTATACTCTATTCCCTTTGAAATAAAACCTGACATTTCACTTACTGAACTGGGATGCTAACATGTTCTGACTCATGGACAAGGTCTCCCAGATCTCTCTGTTGTGTAGCTTTCCACAGTCTTCCTCCATTTCAATAATATTCAGCTCCTCTATTCTTCCTGCCAAAGCACATGACCTCACATTTCCCTACATTACATTCCACCTGTCAAGTTCATTGTTTTTCTCAGATGCTTAACCTGTCTATGTCATCAGACTGTAAGACATAGGAGCAGAAATTCGGCCATTCAGCAGATCGGGTCTGCCCCGCCATTCAATCATGGCTGATTGGTTCCTCAACCCCGTTCTCCCACTTTCTCCCCATAACCCTTAATACTCAAGAACTGCTGGCCCTCTGTGTCATCCTCACCTCTTGCCTTCCCACCTATCTTTGAGTCACCCACAGTCCTCGTGATAGTACATTCACTTTCCTGATCCAAGTCACGTACATGTTTTGTGAATAATCACGGCCCTGGCACTGATCCCTGTGGCACTTCCCTCGTTACAGGTTGCCATCCTGAAAATGCCCCATTCTCCCACTCTCTGTCTTCTATTAGTTAGTTGGTCCTCTGTCACTGTTAATATACTACCTCCAACACCATGGGATCTCAACTTGTTAACTGGCCTAATGTCCTTCAGGTAAGAATATCCACCATCCTTTCTCTACATATGACTCCAGGCCCACAATAGTGCTTTAAGCTTCCTTCTGAAAATGGCCTATCAAGCCACTCAGTTCCAGGACAATTAGGGATGGGCAATAAATGCTGGCCTAGCCATAGAGACACCCCATGTCCCGTGAAAGATTTCCAAAGACCACTTGAGTTTGTCTAATCCTAATTCTGACCCGCCCTACTGTTACGCACATGATTAGGAACATTGAAATTTGTCTCTCACCGAGACAGCATTTCCAGGAGTTTGTTGGGAAATGCAGAGAGTGGAGGTGACCTGTGACTCTGATGCACCTTGACAGTGTGCCGAGACTTTGGCTCAGAGTTTAGCTCCGAATCCAAGAGGCAGGCTCCAATCTGAATCAAGCCCCCTTACTGATACACCCCTTGCGGTTAGAATTAGAATTACTAGAGTGTGGAAACAGGCCCTTCGGCCCAACAAGTCCACACCGCCCCTCCGAAGAGTATCCCACCCAGACCCATGACCCTACATTTCCCTTGACTAATGCGTCTAACCTATACGTCCCTGGACACTGTGGGCAATTTAAGATGGCCAACTCACCTAACTTGCACATCTTTGGACCGTCGGAGGAAGCCAGAGCACCCAGACACGAGGGAAATGTGCAAACTCTACACAGACAGTCACGTGAGACTGGAATCGAACCCGGGTCCCTGGCGCTGTGAGGCAGCAGTGCTAACCACTGAGCCACCATGCCACCCAAATGGATTTAGTAATTGGATTTAGCATCAACTCGGGTTAGTGATTCATATCAGAACTTTCAAACGAAAGGCTGTTTCCTTTCCAGAGGGAAGAGATACAAACAAAGATTAGTGGGCTTTATATCGAGAGGACTGGAACGCATAGGGGTTAGGCCCCAGTTGTGCCAAACTGATAGGAGTCTAGCTCTCGCTTCCAGCTCTTTCTCCAGCTTATTTTCCTTTTCTCTGAGTCCACAGCCAGACTTAACCAGCCAAACGCAGTGCACATCAATTGTAAATCGACTCACTCAATCAAATAGAGAACACCACAGGGGCTTAAACCAATTGCAATCTGACATCGAGGAGATGACAGCTATCTCTTGGCTGACAGCCTCTTACGAGATGAGCCAAGCAGTAAATTATTGCTGATTGTGAATTTTATTTTACCTTATCTTTTTCAGGTTTTTGTGTACTTAACCCATCTGCCTTATTAACTGATACACCTGCGTTTTCACAGGGAGGCTGTTTTCTTTTTCAATTTGCAATCAATAACATGCTACTCACACACAGTCAAACCCTGGCACAGACTCAGCAGCTTCCTGAGAAGTAATTCATTAGCCACGTATTAGTCATGGTCCTTGGAGTGCCTCCAGTTTCTGTATTTGAGGCTTAACTATTTTTCTTCAGTTCTTGTTGCTTTCCAAGCCTCTGTCTTTGGGTCTGTGACTGCTGCTTTGTCCTTTCATGAGACATGGACATCACCGGCAAAGCCAGCCTTCGGTTACCCACCCCGAACTGCCCTTGTTCTGGTTGGAGGTTGTGCCATTTCAAGGGGGTGTTATGCGGTAAGTTGAGGCAGGCTGTAGGCCACATGTAGGCCAGACTGGGTAGGGACAGCAGATACCCTTCCCCAAAGGGACATCAGTCAATATCATAGAGTCATAGAGATGTACAGACCCTTCGGTCCAACCCATCCATGCCGACCAGATATCCCAACTCAATCTAGTCCCACATGCCAGCACCTGGCCCATATCCCTCCAAACCCTTCCTATTCATATACCCATCCAAATGCCTCTTAAATGTTGTAATTGTACCAGCCTTCACCACTTCCTCTGGCAGCTCATTCCATACACATATCACCCTCTGTGTGAAAAGGTTGCCCCTTAAGTCTCTTTTATATCTTTCCCCTCTCACCCTAAACCTATGCCCTTTAGTTCTGGACACCCCCGCCCCAGGGAAAAGACTTTGTCTATTTATCCTATCCATGCCCCTCATAATTTTGTAAACTCCTGTACTCAATACTTTGACTGATAAAGGAAAGCACACCAAATGCCTTCCTCGCTATCCTATCTACCTGTGACTCCACTTTCAAGGGACTATGAACCTGCACTCCAAGATCTCTTTGTTCAGCAACACTCCCTAGGACCTTACCATTAAGTGTATAAGTCCTGCTAAGATTTGTTTTCCCAAAATGCAGCACCTCGTATTTATCTGAATTAAACTCCATCTGCCACTTCTCAGCCCGTTGGCCCATCTGATCCAGGTCCCGTTGTACTCTGAGGTTGCCCTCTTCGCTGTCCACTACACCTCCAATTTTGGTGTCATCTACAAGCGTACTAACTGTACCTCTTATGCTCGCATCCAAATCATTTATATAAATGACAAAAAGTAAAGAACCCAGCACCGATCCTTGTGGCACTCCACCCTCTGTCTTCTACCCTTGAGCCAGTTATGTATCCAAAAGGCTAGTTCTCCCTGTATTCCTATTTGCCAAAGCTATCTCATGTCCCCATTTTGCCCTCCTGATTTCCCTCTTAACTATACCCCAACTGCCTTTATATTCTTCTAAGGATTTACTCGATCTCTCCAGTCTATACCTGACATATGCTTCCTTCTTTTTCTTAACCAAAACCTCAATTTCTTTAGTCTAACAGGAATATACTTTCTCTGGATTCTTGTTATCTCATTTCTGAAGGCTTCCCATTTTCCAGCCGTCCCTTTACCTGCGAACATCTGCCCCCAGTCAGCTTTCGAAAGTTCTTGCCTAATACCGTCAAAGTTGGCCTTTCTCCAATTTAGAACTTCAACTTTTAGAGCTGGTCTATCCTTTTCCATCATTATTTTAAATCTAATAGAATTATGGTCACTGGCCCCAAAGTGCTCCCCCACTGACACCTCAGTCACCTGCCCAGCCTTATTTCCCAAGAGTAGGTCAAGTTTTGCACCTTCTCTAGTAGGTACATCCACGTACTGAATCAGAAAATTGTCTTGTACACACTTAACAAATTCCTCTCCATCTAAACCTTTAACACTATGGCAGTCCCAGTCTATGTTTGAAAAGTTAAAATCCCCTACCATAACCACCCTATTATTCTTACAGATAGCTGAGATCTACTTACAAGTTTGTTTCTCTATTTCCCTCTGACTATTAGGGGGTCTATAATACAATCCCAATAAGGTGATCATCCCTTTCTTATTTCTCAGTTCCACCCAAATAACTTCCCTGGATGTATTTCCGGGAATATCCTCCCTCAGCACAGCTGTAATGCTATCCCTTTTCAAAAATGCCACTCCCCCTCCTCTCTTGCCTCCCTTTCTATCCTTCCTGTAGCATTTGTATCCTGGAACATTAAGCTGCCAGTCCTGCCCATCCCTGAGCCATGTTTCCGTAATTGCTGTGATATCCCGGTCCCATGTTCCTAACCATGCCCTGAGTTCATCTGCCTTCCCTGTTAGGCCCCTTGCATTGAAATAAATGCAGTTTAATTTATTAGTCCTACCTTGTCCCTACCTGCCCTGACTGTTTGACTCACTTCTGTTCTCAGCTGTACCAGTCTCAGGCCGATCTCTTTCCTTATTATCTCCCTGGGTTCCCCCCGCCCCCCCCACGTTACTAGTTTAAATCCTCCCAAGCAGCTCTAGCAAATTTTCCTGACAGTATATTAGTCCCCTTCCAATTTAGGTGCAATCCGTCCTTCTTGTACAAGTCACTTCTATCCCAAAAGAGATTCCAATGATCCAAAAATGTGAATCCTCCCATACACCAGCTCCTCATCTGCTCTATCCTCCTATTCCTGCCCTCACTAGCTCGTAGCACCGGGAGTAATCCAGATATTACTACCCTTGAGGACCTCCTTTTTAAATTCCTGCCTATCTCTCTGTAATTTCCCTTCAGAGTCTCAACCTTTTCCCTTCCAATGTCGTTGGTTCCAATGACCTCCGGCTGGCCCCTCTCCCCCGTGAGAACATTCTGCACCCTCTCTGAGACATCCTTGATCCTGGCACCAGGGAAGCAACACACCATTCTGCTTTTTCACTGCTGGCCACAGAAACGTCTGTCTGTACCTCGGACTAGAGAGTCCCCTAATACAATCGATCTCTTGGAACCTGATGCACCCCTCATTGCATTCGAGCCAGTCTCAGTACCAGAAACTTGGCTGTTCGTGCTACGTTCCCCTGAGAATCCATCAACCCCTACATTTTCCAAAACAATGTACTTGTTTGAAATGAGGATAGCCACAGAAGGCTCCTGCACTAGCTGCCTACCTCTCTTAACTTTCCTGGAGTTAACCCATCTATGTGACTGTATCTGAGACTTTCCCCCCTTCCTATAACTGCCATCCATCACATACTGTTACTGTTGTAAATTCCTCATTGTCTCCAACCGATCCATTTGATCTGATAGGATTTGCAACCAACAGCATTTATTGCAGATATAATCCGCAGTAACCTGTAAACTCTCCTTAAACTTCCACATCCGACAAGAAGGATATATCACTCTACTAAAGGCCATTTTTACTCCTTCACAATCTAAAGACCCAGAAAAAAACACCGCCCCAGGCTAAATTAATAGCTATGGCTTATATTTTAAGTTTAATCAAGAGATATATCTCAAAAAACATATAATCAAGAAAGAACTCACCCTACCCACTACTGCAGACTTTCTGTAGGCCACACTTAAAACTATTCGCTTATCTGTTTCTGTGCAGTGACTTTGCCCAAACAGTTCCTCCAAGATGAGTTGTGAATTTCACTGTTTGTTAATTTTCCCAGACACACTCCGATACGTGAATTCAAACAGCAAAGGCAGTAACTGTGCAGGTTCACTGTGGTGTCAGGTTCTCTCTCTCTTTCTTTCTCTCTCCTGCACTGACCTCACCATGTGCTTCCTTTGTCTGTACCTCTCCCTTTTAAAAACTGCTGTTGTTATGATTTTTTTTTTCTCCATGGTTACATGGCGAAATGTCAATTGCAGATTTCTTGATTGAATTTCAATTCCCGGCAGGATTCCTGAGAGGACTGAGCCTCAATGACTGGTCCCAGAGATATGACCACTACACCACCAGCTCCCATCTTGATTGCGGCATCAGTTGGGCTTTCAGCCGACTGAAGTCACCATTTGCCAGCTTTGTTCTTGATTTGAAAAGTGGGATGCTAGAAAAGCGCAGCAGGTCAGGCAGCATCCGAGGAGCAGGAGAATCGACGTTTCGGGCATAAGGCCTTCCAACTCTGATCTCCAGCATCGGCAGTCCTCATTTTGTCCTTGCTTGGTACTTAGGGCTGGCCTGTCTGATGGGCGTTATCTGACATCATCTTCACTGACAGAGGGTTCTCCTTTTCAAATGAGAGGAGCCTGGCTTCCTGAACCTTTCCCACACAGCGTCTCTATCGGCTCAGGAAAGCACAGCTCAGGGAAGCGGCCATCTTGGAGGTTGGCTAGACTCCATTGTCATGGCTGCGAGTCACCTGGAGTTACGCAGCACAGGAGAAGGCCATTTGGCCCATCCTTCAAATGGATTCGAGTCGCCCTGCCCTTTCCCTAGCACCCCTCTAACCTGCCCTCCATAAGTACTCACCCACCTTCCTTTTGAAAGGTTTCATTGAATCTCATCATCATAGAATCCCTACAGTGTGGAAACAGGCCCTTCAGCCCAGTAAATCCACACCAAACCTCCAAAGAGTATCCCACCCAGACCCATTCCTCGAGTACTCTACATTTACCCCTGACTAACGCACCTAACCTACACGCCCCTGAACACTATGGGCAATTTAGCATGGCTAATTCACCTAACCTGCACATCTTTGGACTGTGGGAGGAAAGTGGATCAAACCCCACACGAGCACAGGGAGAATATGCAAACAAATTCAACATAGACAGTCCCCTGAGGCTGGGATCAAATCCAGGTCCCTGGCACTGTGAGGCAGCAGTGCTAACCACTGAGCTATCCGTGGAAGCAAGCTTGGGTCACGATGCTATCAAATACCAGGAGAGAAAACGGAAGTAATGGTGGCGAGCAAGAAGTAAGGTTAGAATGGAACTCAGTTTGGAGAGAGGAGCAGAACGTCATCAAACTGGGCTTTGCCTGAAAGAGATGTGGCAGCGATAAAGTCTTTGCCAAAATCCGTTTCCACAGCCACCCTCACATTATATGGGTCGCTTTCAGTACAGCTCACCCATTCTCCCATTGCCACTTACTCAGCTTGTCTTCTGTCCTCGCCTGCTATCCATTATCTCCTTGTTTGCGTCCCCCTTTCAAATCTCTCTCTCTCTCTCTCTCTCTCTCTCTGGGCTCCATCTCCACCTATACACTCACTTCCCCCGTTCTCCCGCAGCCCCCTCCCCTCACTAGCGCGAGTATGAATGCTCCTTTTACCCCAGCTGCTGTCAGCTCAGATGAAGACTCCTGAACTCCAAACGTTAACTTGGTTTTCTTCCTGCAGATGCTGCCAGACCTGCTGAGTGTCGGCAGCAATGTTTGATTGTGCTTCAGATCTCCAGCAGTTCTCTGTTTCATTTTACTCAACAGCCATTTTGTTTCTTTCGCAAGTGATGTCTATGGAGGTGTTACAGTCCTCGTTTACCCTCCAGTGTGTGTCGGCAGCTGGTGCGAACTGCGCTCGTGGTCTGGAGCTGTCTGTGTTATTGGATTTTCCGCTAATCTATCACCGCTAATGGCCACAGCAGATAATTAACAAAGGAAACGCCATCCATCCTGTCTTAGCAGTCTGGTCTTTCCGAACAAACTTTAACCTTCCTCTCTAAGAGCTTCCAGTTCACAAGAACATCAGAAGCTTGGAATGCTTTCCTTTATCGGTCAGAGCATTGAGCACTGGAGTTGGGAGGTCATGTTGCAACTGAACAGGACATAGGTTAGGCCACTTTTGGAATACTGTGTACACTTCTGGTCTCCCTCTTATCGGAAGGATGTTGTGAAACTTGAAAGGCTTCAGAAAAGATTTACGAGCATGTTGCCAGCGTTGGAGGATTTTGAGCTATAGGGAGAGGCTGAACAGGCTGGGGCTGTTTTCCCTGGAGCATCGGAGGCTGATGGGTGACCTTATAGAGGTTTATAAAATCATGAGGGGCATGGATAGGGTAAATAGACAAAGTCTTTTCCCTGGGATGAGCGAGTCCAAAATGAGAGGGCGTAGGTTTAAAGTGAGAGGGGAAAGTTTTAAAAGGGAACTAAGGGTCAACTTTTTCACACAGAGTGTGGTTTGTGTATGGACTAAGCTGCCAGAGGAAGTGGTGGAGCCTGGTCCAAATACAACATTTAAAAGGCATCTGGATGGGTATGTGAATAGGAAGGGTTTAGAGGGATATGGGTCAAGGGCTGGCAAATGGGACTAGATTAGGTTAGGATATCTGGTCGGCATGGACAAGTCGGACCAAAGGGTCTGTTTCCATGCTGTACATCTCTAATACTCTGTGACTCTAACTAGGGGCAGAAGTGGCCATTTGGCCCATCAAACCTGTTCCACAATTCAAAATGTTCATGATCAGTCTTAGGCCTCAACCCCACTTTCCTGGCTCCACCACATATCCCTTGATTGTCTGAGACAAAAGTCATCTCAGCCTTAATTGTACTCAGTGGCTGAGAGAGGGGTAGGGAATTCCTAACATCCTTAACGCTTTCAGTGAAAAAAATGCCTCCTCATCTCAGTCCTACATGACCGTTCCCCTCACCCTGAGACTCCCTAGATCCCCTTGACCAGCGAGAACTATCAGTCTCTACCTTCAGAATCTTGGACATCTGAATGAGAATATCTTCCAGTTTTCCAAACTCTGGGAAACATCGGCCCATGGTTTGCTCTTTGTTCTCTTCCCAGAAATGGTGAAGAATAGAACAGGAGCCAGTCTTTTATAGTCATTTATTAACGGAGATACACTTTACAAGTGTGCAAGTCCTAACCCAATAACCACAGTTACATGATGTGGCCATTAGCGGGTCCCGAGAGGATACTCTGACAATGCTCAGTGCTTGTAATTGTCTATAATTAATTGCAGTTTAGCAATCACTGGAATCGTGAATCATCGTAGTAAAAGCAATCCAAAAAAAAAGCAAAAGAAACTCAGTAGGTAACAATGTGGTGAATACCTCTGACTTTCTGAGTTTGCCACCTCCCTCTTCACTCTGCTGGTCCCCTGGTGGGACTTTCCTCCTGCTGTCTCTGAGTCAGAACAGTGTAGCTTCAAGTTCCAATCCTGGAGACCTTGATCTGGGCTGTTGGTGAGGAAATAATGATAGTGTCAGAGATGGGCTAGAGGATGCCACAGCCTTGTGCGACGATGAGGATCATGATAACCTGGGCAGTGCCCCACTCTCAATTAATACCAGACCCAAAACTGGATAGAGAAGACCATCATTCCTATACACTCAGTCAGGAGTAGCATGTTCCAGTGTTATAACAGTCACTGTCTTTCACAGTAATTTGTGAAGCTATTGGAGCTGTGTAGGGACATACAAATTTAGCTAGGCAGAAGTGGATACTGCAGATGCTGGAGATTAGAGTCTAGATTAGGGTGGTGCTGGAAAAGCACAGCAGGTCAGGCAGCATCCGAGGAGCAGGAAAAATTGACGTTTCAGGCAAAACCCCTTCATCAGGATTTTTCCTGCTCCTCGGATGCTGCCTGACCTGCTGTGCTTTTCCAGCACCACTCTAATCTAGACATATAAATTCAGGGCAAGAAAAGTAGGCCATTCAGCCCCTTTGAGCCTGGTCTGCCATTCAATAAAATCATGGCTGATTTGGCAGATTGCCATCGACTGATGGCGGAGAGATGATTATATTCTCAACTCCTGATCCCTGCCCCACTCCCAGTAATCCTCAATTCTCTTGAGAGTCAGGAATCCACCCATCACTATAAATAGTTAAAGGAAAATGTTGTGGATGCTGGAAAGCTAAAACCGAAACAGAAAGTGCTGGAAAAACGCAGCACCCGAGTTAATGTTTCGAGTCAAACTTCTTCAGAATGGATCCTCAGAACTCGAAACGGACATGAAATGTTCGCTCTGTTTTTCCTCTCCACAAAAATCGATTGATTTCTACCTCACAAATACTCAACACTGGCCTATGAGATTCTGCACAGTAATGACCCTCTGATAAAACAAATTCCTTCTCACCTTTGTCTTAAATGGGAAACCATACTGTGTTCACTTTTTGGTATCCCTGCTATATGAAGGACGTAGTGAAACTTGAAAGGGTTCTGAAAAGATCTACAAGGATGTTGCCAGGGTTGGAGGGTTTGAGCTAAAGGGAGGGGCTGTATAGGCTGGGGCTGTTTTCCCTGGAGCGTCGGAGGATAAGAGGTGACCCTCATATAAATTCATGAGGGGCATGGATAGGTTAAATAGCCAAGGTCTATTTCCTAAGGGTAGGGAGATCCACAACTAGAAGGCATAGGTTTAAGGTGAGAGGGGAAAGATTTAAAAAGGATGTGAGGGGAAACTTTTTCGCGCAGAGGGTGGTGCGTGTATGGAATGAGCTGCCAGAGGAAGTGGAGGAGGCTGGTACAATTACAGCATTTAAAAGGCATCTGGATGGGTATATGAATAGGCAGGGTTTAAACGGATATGGGCTTAGTGCTGGCAAATGAGACTGGATTAATTTAGGATATCTGGTCGGCATGGGGGAGTTGGGCCGAAGGGTCTGTTTCCGTGCTGTATGACTCTACAACCCCTTATTTTTAAACTATGCCTCCCCATTCTTGCTGTTTAAAGTGAAATACCCTAGTAGCATCCACTCTGTCGAAGCATCTCGGGGTGGGATATGCCTCAGTGAAATCGCCACTCGAGCTTCCAAACTCTAATAGGTACGGACCCAGTCTGCCCAATCTTTCCCCGTAAGATAACCAGTCCATCCCAGGGGCATCGGTCAATCTTCTCTGGACTGCTTCGAGTGCCTCTTTCACTCTGAGGCTGAAGGAGCAAACGAGAAAGCCTCAACGTGAAATAAATGCTCACAACGATGGGGGGGGGGGGGGGAGGAAGCGACAACATTACACTCGAGCGATTCGCCTCCTGCCTTTTACTTCCAATAAGCCAATCCTTCGGACAATGCAGATTATTGGCAAAACCTAACATCAAACTAACGCGCTGCAGGGAAATGATGCTGAAGTTTGTCAGTCTTCAGAAAGGCTGGGGTCAGTATTTTTCATTCACGGTGTTCTCCCCAGTCAGACTAGCCCGAGAGACGCTTGTGATCTCTTGTCAGTGAAAATGAAGCTGACAGTAGCTAACCAGCAGATATGAATTTTAATATTGACGTTAACAACAGTTGCCTTTCACTCAGTCCTGATGTAACCTTTTGACTCGCTGAGCTTGAGCCTTTGCTGTCTGATACAGCAATGGGGAGGAAAGCAGCTTTTATCTAAGCCAGCTGGAGCACGCTGCATGCATTGGAATCCCCTACCTTGTGACCTCCTCCATTGCACTGCACACCCTGACTGATAAAGGCTGCCTCCTTTACCCTGAACTGCAGGGTGTTGCCTGGAATAGCAACACAAGCATCACCCGGGGTCCGTTCCACATGACGAAGAGGTTTGCGTGTGTTGGCATGTGCTTTCGCTCGGGGCAACATTGAGAGAGGAATCCAGCACCATGTCTTCCTGGTTTCAAGGCTGACTATTGTTTCGCAGGCAAAATGTAGCTTCCTCTCTTTAAGCCCCCACCAATAGCAAATGAGCCATTCCCATTAGGTTCTTGGGAGGTATTGACCAAAATGGATGTACCAACAAGGGACAAATGTAAGCGCTTCCAGCCTGCTCCCCAATTCAATACAGTTGTGTCTGATCTGAGTTTAACCTCAACTCTACATTCCCCGATAATCTTCCATCCCCACAGTAATCAAGAACATATCTAACCCCCTGCCTTAAAAATATTTAACGTTTCTGCATCCACTACCTTTTGAGGAAAGGAATTCCAAAGACCCATAGCCCTCTGGGAGAAAAACATGTTTCCCCATCTTTGCTTTAAATGGGTGACCTCTTGCGATTAACTTAGATTCTAGACTCTCCCAGAAGAGGAAACATTCTTTTCAAATCTCCCGATGAAGGGCTTTTGCCTGAAACATCGATTCTTCCTGCTCCTCGGATGCTGCCTGACCTGCTGTGCTTCTCCAGCACCACTCCGATCTTGACTCTGATCTCCAGCGTCTGCGATACACACTTCCGCTCCCTTTTCACATTTGCCTGTTCAAGTTCCCTCAGGATAGTACATGTTTCAATGAAGTTACCTCGGACTGTTCTAAACTCCAGAGGATACAGGTCTACCCTTTCCTCAATTCACTCATTCCAATTAAACCTTCTCTGAACTGCTTCCAACACATCAGCGTCTGTCTGTAAGTACGGTGACCAGTCTCAGGATGGCACGATGGCTCAGTGGTTAGCACCGCTGCCTCACAGTAACCAGAGACCCAGGTTCAATTCCACCCTCAGGCGGCTGCTTGTGTGGAGTTTGCTCATCCTCCCAAGTGTCTGTGTGGGTTTCCTCCAGGTGCTCTGGTTTCCTCCCACAGATGTGTAGGCCAGGTGGATTGGCCATGGTAAATTGCTCATAGCGTACAGGCCGAGGTGGATTAGCCATGTGAAATGCTGACTTGGAAAGTCAGCCAGGCTAATGCTCCATAGGTCTTGGCAGCAAGGTTTGACCCAGTCACCCTTTGAACCAGACAAGGCACTGCTATCATCTGAACCACTGCAGAAAGTATTCCTAAGGGAAGGTGCCCAGTGTCGAGAGTGTGGATGCTGGAAAAGCACAGCTGGTCAGGCAGCACCTCAGGAACAGGAGAATCGACGTTTCAGGCATAAGTCGTTCATCAGGAATGAAGATGCCCAGTGAGATCACATCTGGAGACCTGTGTATGGTTTTGATGTCTTTATTTAAGGAAGGAGGTTGGAAGCAGGTCAGAGAAGGTTCACTGAACTCACTCATGGACTGAAGGGTTTATCTTATGAAGAAAGGTTGAACGGATTGGGCCTGTTGGAGTTTAGAGGGATAAAAGATGGTCTTATCGAAATATATCAAATCCTGAAGGGACTTGACCAAGTGGTTTCTGAGAGGGTAAGTTTTTTTTTAGATTTAGATCTCTGTTTTATCAAGTACAGGGATACAGGAGGATGGTGAAAAGTGCACAATGTCACCTTTCTTGGCACCATCTTAGGTGCTAAAAGGTACAAAGTCTTAGGTACACAAATAGAAAAATATAGAAATAAGTTAAGTTCGTCACCTCTTCCGAGCGTAAAGTAGAAAAATGAGGAAATGAAAAGGTATTGATGACAGTCCTTTCCCAAGCTATGGGTCTACATGTGTACAGTGCGCATTCCCCATGGAGGGCTTTCTCTCCCCCACACCTTCACCCACGCTGGGCACACTTTCAACTGTAGTGGACACACTTTCACCCACACTGGGCACACTTTCACTCTCACAGGGCACACTTTCACCCACACTGGACACACCTTCACCCACACTGGGCACACTTTCAACTGTAGTGGACACACTTTCACCCACACTGGACACACTTTCACTCTCACGGGGCACACTTTCACCCACACTGGACACACTTTCACCCACACTTGGCACACCTTCACTCTCACGGGGCACACTTTCACCCACACTGGGTGCACTTTCACCCACACTGGACACACTTTCACCCTCACTTGGCACACCTTCACTCTCACGGGGCACACTTTCACCCACACTGGGTGCACTTTCACCCACACTGGGCACACTTTCACTCTCACGGGGCACACTTTCACCCACACTGGGTGCACTTTCACCCACACTGGACACACTTTTACCCTCACTGGGCACACTTTCACTCTCACGGGGCACACTTTCACCCACACTGGCACACACTTTCACCCTCACTGGGCACACCTTCACACTCATGGGTGCACTTTCACCCACACTGGGCACACTTTCACTCTCATGGGGCACACTTTCACCCACACTGGGTGCACTTTCACCCACACTGGACACACTTTCACCCTCACTGGGCACACTTTCACTCTCACGGGGCACACTTTCACCCACACTGGGTGCACTTTCACCCACACTGGACACACTTTCACACTCACTGGGCACACTTTCACTCTCACGGGGCACACTTTCACCCACACTGGCACACACTTTCACCCTCACTGGGCACACCTTCACACTCACGGGTGCACTTTCACCCTCATTGGGCACACTTTCACCCACACTGCATGCACTTTCACCCTTACTGGGCACACTTTCACCCACACTGGGTGCACTTTCACCCACACTGGACACACTTTCACCCACACTGGGCACACTTTCACCCACACTGGACACAATTTCACCCACACTGGGCACAATTTCACCTACACTGGGTACACTTTCACCCACACTGGGCATGCTTTCACCCACACTGGACACACTTACACTCACAGTGGGTGCACTTTCACCCCCACTGGGTGCACTTTCACCCACACTGGACACACTTTCATTCTGACTGAGCTCATTTCACCCACACTGGGCACACTTTCACCCACACTGAGCACACTTTCACCCACACTGGACACAATTTCACCCACACTGGGCGCACTTTCACCCACACTGGACACAATTTCATCCACACTGAGCGCACTTTCACCCACACTGGACACAATTTCACCCACACTGGGCGCACTTTCACCCACACTGGGCGCACTTTCACCCACACTGGACACACTTACACTCACAGTGGGTGCACTTTCACCCCCACTGGGTGCACTTTCACCCACAGTGGACACACTTTCATCCTGACTGAGCTCATTTCACCCACACTGGGCACACTTTCACCCACACTGAGCACACTTTCACCCACACTGGACACAATTTCACCCACACTGGGCGCACTTTCACCCACACTGGACACAATTTCATCCACACTGGGTGCACTTTCACCCACACTGGACACAATTTCACCCACACTGGGCGCACTTTCACCCACACTGGGCGCACTTTCACCCACACTGGACACAATTTCATCCACACTGGGCACAATTTCACCCACACTGGGCGCACTTTCATCCTGACTGAGCTCACCTTCACCCACACGGGGTACACTTTCACCCGAACTGGGCACGCTTTCACCCACTGCTGGGCCATGTCCTGCCCAGGTCACCTGCTGGTACACTGCCACTGACCACCATCTGGGCTGGCACTGCCTCAGCAGTTGCTGCACTGCACTGTCTCCATGACCAAACTCTCCCCAGAAGGTAAGGAAGAAAAAAAGCAATGAAAATCTTTAAAAAATAAAAATCAAATGGGAGGAGAAAAGAAAGAAAAGCAGACGGAATGGACGAGGCCTGCGATCAAAAGCCCCGACACTGCCTATTTCACTGCCATCGCCATCTTTGTCCCTTTGTGGGAAAGACCAGAACTAGGAATCACGATAAAGGGTCTCCCATTTAAAATGGAGAAGAGGAGAATTTCTTTTTCACTATGAGATGGGTTTTTCTTCCCCAAAGAACAATGCAGGCTGTGTCATTGAATATGTTCAAGGCTGAATTAGCAAGCTTCTAATCGTCAAGGGAGTTAAGGGCTATGTGGGCAGACATGAAAGTGGAGTGGAGACCAGCCATGATCTTATTGACTGACAGAGCAGGCCTGAAGGGCAGAATGGCCTACTCCTTACCCTAAGATTTCTATTTTATGGTCGATCATGGTGATCTCAGGTTGCTAACTCCAATTATCAAGCTGAATTAGGATATAGTCACATGGATAGATTCCTGCCAGTCAGAGAGATTGAAGTCAAGACACATCGATCTTTTCTGTTGCGAGGAGAGTTTGTTGACTTCCTCAGTCTTACTTATCCCCACCCCGAAGGTGAGAGCAGATTCAGCCAAATCTCCTGCTCCTGTCCAACACCACAAAGTGGACGGTTGATCACGAGGAACGGGGCTGTGATTGGTTGTGATACTCTGTAAAAATTAATGTCGTAGCGTGGTATTGAAGGAGTGCTGCACTGTTGGAGGCGCCATCCTTCAGGTGAGATGGTAACCCTGTCTATCCTTGCCGCTGAACATAAACTACCACACAGCACCATCTTGAAGAAAAGTGGGTGCTCTCTTTAATATCCTGGCCATTATCATACTGCTGATATGATCCCAGTCGATGGTAATATTGATGTGGAGGTGCCAGTGTTGGACTGGAGTGGACAAATGTCAGAAGTCACATGACACCAGGTTATAGTCCAGCGGATTTATCTGAAATCACAAGCTTTTGGAGCGCTGCTCCTTCATCAGGTGAAGTGGAGGGAGGTGCACAGGCATAAAGTATAAAGGTGCAGAGATAATGTCAAGATAATTCCAGGTAATAAAGGGTCTCAACAGATAAGTACAGATAGTGTGAGTGGACAGGCTGAACAACAAGTCTTTCCAGGTGATCCAAAAGTCTCAAAATGTGAGAGTAGTGCGTCAACAGCAAGTGAAGGGATGACCGATGATCCGATTAATTAAGGCTGAGAGATAATTACAAAAAAATCAAAAATAAAATGGTGACCCCAGAGAAGCACCTCATCTGACAAAGGAGCGGTGTCCGAAAGCTTGTGATTTCAAATAAACCTGTTGGACTGTAACCTCCTGTCATGTGACTTCTGATGATGTCAATATTGGCCAGGTCAGAATTCAGGATAAAATCTGGCCTGCTAGTTCCTGGGTTTTGCTCTTTTAAACCCTGGAGGTCAATCATTTACACGCTCGCAAAGAATAAAATGTTTATTAAACAAGCAAAGCAAGAACTGTATTATGCCAGACAAAATAAAAGTTTGAAAAAAAAATCATCAGAACAGCCTTCAAACTCACTTCATTCTTTTTATCCCACCCACACCTCAGTGAAGAATTGCCATTTGTAGATGACACAAAGCTAGGTGGGGGGACAGGCAGCGTTGAGGAAGCAGGGTGGCTGCGGAAGAGCTTGGACAGGCCAGGAGAGTGGGTATAGAATTGGAAGATGGAATAAAAAGTGGGTACGTGTGAGGTTATACGCTTTGTTAGGAAGAATAGAGGCAGAGACTATTTTCTAGATGGGGAAAGGCTTTGGAAATCTGAAGCACAAAGGGACTTACTCCTAAATCAGTACTCTCTTAAGGTTAGCATGCAGGTTCAGTTAGCAGTTACAAGGCAAATGCAATGCTAGCATTCATTTCGAGAGGGCTAGAATACAAGAGCAGAGATGAAACTTGAAAGGGTTCAGAAAAGATTGACAAGAATGTTGCCAGGGTTGGAAGATTTGAGCTACAGGGAGAGGTTGAACAAGCTAGGGCTGTTTTTCCTGGAGTGTCAGAGGGGGAGGGATGACTTGGTAGAGGTTTATAAAATCATGAGGGGCATGGATAGGATAAGTAGACAAGGTCTTTTCCCTGGGGCACGGGAGTCCAGAACTAGAGGGCATAGGTTTAAGGTAAGAGGGGAAAGATTTAAAAGGGACCTAAGGAGCAACTTTGTTCACACAGAGGGTAGTGTGTGTAAGGAATGAGCTGCCAGAGGAAGTGGTGGAGGCTGGTATAATTACAACATTTAAAAGGCATCAGGAATAGGAAGGGTTTAGTGGGATATGAGCCAATGGGACTAGATTAAGTTAGGATATCTGGTCGGATTGGACGAGTTGGACCGAAGGGTCTGTTTCCGTGCTGTACATCTCTGTGAGTCTATGCACTGCTGGGGCTGTGTAAGGCTCTGGTCAGAATACATTTGGAGTATTGTGGGCAGTTTTGGGTCCCAGATCGAAGGAAGGATGTGCTGGCATTGGAGGGGGTCCACAAGAGATTCACAAGAATGATCCTAGGAATGAGGGGTTTATCATGTGAGGTATGGTTGAGGACTCTGGGTCTGTACTCGATGAAGTTTAGAAAGTCGCATGGAGATCTGATTGAAACTTACAGGACACTGACAGGCCTGGATAGAGTGGACATGGTGAAGATGTTCCCATGAGGAGGAGAGACCAGGACCTAATGGCACAGCCTCAGGGTGAAGTGATGACCCTTTCGAGCTGAGATGAGGAGGAATTTCTTCAACCAGAGGGTGGGGAATCTGTGGAACACATTGCTAGGGAGGGCAGTGGAGGCCAAGTCACTGAGTGTATTTAAGACAGAGATAGATAGGTTCTTGAATAGCGAAGGGATGAAGGTTATGGGAAGAAGGTGGGAGAATGGGGTTGAGAAAATGATGATAAAATGGCGGAACAGATTTGATAGGCGAAATGTCTCATCTACTTCCATGTCTTATCTTCTTATTATAGCCCTTTGCTCAGATTTAGGCTGGTACAACTGCGATTGGTATCTTTTCTGCACAATCATCTTCTTTTCGCTGGCACCTCTCCCTCAGGACACCTGAAACATTCAACTTAACGCTGGCTTATAACTTCAAAACAAATGCCGGAATCGCAGCAGCCTTGCTTTCAACCTTTGGCACGAACAAACACAGATTGACTGATTTTCTCAGTTTTTCTACAAGTCTGGACCATTGTTCTGATGTAGCCACAAAACATGAGTTTTTTTCTCTTTGGCTTATTTTGTAATGATGCGCTGAACTGTTCAGTGCCAGCTCCTCAACGCGAGGTTCAAAACCCTCATTAAAACACATGCAAATCGAACCGATCTACAATACCACTCACGGAACAAATCTAAAATTAAACTATGTGAATTAGAAATTAATCACGTCGCTCCCTTTTGACATGGAAGATATGAACACAACTTTAAGTAGTTTGTTGTTCTGAACAGTGCTGACAGTGGAGTCTTACTGTGAGCAAATTGGTTGCCTTTTTTACGCTAAATTATTCTCCCAATTTTAAATTTGAATGCTTTTGAATTGGTCATAAAGCACTTTGGAACCTCTTGAGGCTTTGTTACATAAACATAAGATTCCCTCAATGGCATTGACCTTTTATGTCTCTGCAACTTCCGATGTCCATACAAGCCCCTGAGCTGTCTCTGCATTGCTCCAATTCTGTGGAACTCTGATTTGAATTACCTCACCATTGGGAATCATGATTTCAGATTTTTGAATCATGAGAACTCTCTCGTATGCACCCCCTCACCCCCCGCCCCCCTCCCCATCTCCTTTCACAATGCCTTGTAACTCTTCGACCAAGCCTTGGAGCAGTATATTAGAGTCATAGAGATGTACAGCATGGAAACAGACCCCTTGTTCCAACCCGTCCATGCCAACCAGATGTCCCAACACAATCTAGTCCCACCTGCCAGCACCCGGCCCATATCTCTCCAAACCCTTCCTATTCATATACCCATCCAAATGCTTCTTAAATGTTGCAATTGTACCAGCCTCCACCACATCCGCTGGCAGCTCATTCCATACCCGCACCACCCTCTGCATGAAAAAGTTGCCCCTTAGGTCTCTTTCCCCTCTCACCCTAAACCTATGCCCTCTAGTTCTGGACTCCCCGACCCCAGGGAAAAGACTTTGTCTATTTATCCTATCCATGCCCCTCATAATTTTGTAAACCTCTATAAGGTCGCCCCTCAGCCTCCGACGCTCCAGGGAAAACAGCCCCATCCTGTTTAGCCTCTTCCTGTAGCTCAGATCCTCCAACCCTGGCAACATCCTTGTAAATCTTTTCTGAACCCTTTCAGGTTTCATAACATCTTTCCGATAGGAAGGAGACCAGAATTGCATGCAATATTCCAACAGTGGCCTAACCAATGTCCTGTACAGCCGCAACATGACCTCCCAACTCCTGTACTCAATACTCTGACCAATAAAGGAAAGCATACCAAACGCCTTCTTCACTATCCTATCTACCTGTGACTCCACTTTCAAGGAGCTATGAACCTGCACTCCAAGGTCTCTTTGTTCAGCAACACTCCCAAGGACCTTACCATTAAGTGTCTAAGTCCTGCTAAGATTTGCTTTCCCAAAATGCAGCACCTCACATTTATCTGAATTAAACTCCATCTGCCACTTCTCAGCCCATTGACCCATCTGGTCCAGATCCTGTTGTAATCTGAGGTAACCCTCTTCACTGTCCACTACACCTCGGGTATTGTCATTATGTGGCTCAGGTTTCAAATTTTGCCTGATTGCATTCAGTTATAGGACATCAGGATGCTTCGCTACATTCAAGGCAACATATGAATGCAGGTCAATGTTGTTGTTGCTCTTCTGTTCTTGTCACTGACAGACTGATGCCCTCATTCACGGAATCCCAGGCCTTGCTGGTGAGGGAAAGTTATAATGAGGGGATAATGCAAAGGAGCAATGGTTGGTAAAAGGACTTTTACTGTGAGTAAGTTTCACTGCGAGAAGTGTGGATAGTGGGGGGGATGTTAAAATGCCGCTTGCACTCCCAAAAAACAGCCTCTCACATTCAGGGTGGTATAGAGCTGGTCGATGGAAGTTGGTATGTGATCACAATCAAAAGTGGCCTTCACAAGGAAGGATCACAGCCCTATTATTCTGCGAGAGGACAGGATTGAAAGAGCTAGCTGACCAGCCCCCTTAGCAAGTGAATAGGCCAGCCATCTATCACACTCTGTGACTCAAGCTGTCAAACTGAACTAAGTTGATTAGGACGACAATATCACTTAATTCTGTGCTGTTCATGAATCTGTCGTCTGTAAACTGGAGGGACAAATTGATTTTCAAATCAAATTCGTATGGATTCACAGGCCGATGATCTTTTCTCGGAGTTACAAGTGGATTATCCCGGTGTTTAAGAGGTGATTAATCCCGTCCTGGAGTGGCTGAGTCTCATCAGGAGACTGAGAATGGCTGTGGTTGATGAGCACTTGTGGAAGGGGTAAAAGGTGGCATTGAGAGAGACAACCTGGGGGGGGGGGTGCGGGGGGAGGTGACCACATGTCGGAAGGAACCCATGGCCAAGGACGTGGCTTTCCGGGGAAGCGGCGTGCTGAGGCACAGATCCTGAGCCAGCTCTGCTACAGGAGAACCACCGTCCTTCACCCCAAGCCTCACTGTGGACTAGGGGGTTTGCACCAAACTGGAGGGCGTCACTAGTTAGTAATCTGTGGTCTAAAATTGGTCTAACCAATGTCCTAATCTCATCCCTGATGAACGGCTTTTGCCTGAAATGTCGAGTTTCCTGCTCCTGGGATGCTGCCTGCGCTGCTGTGCTTTTCCAGCACCACTCTGATCTTGACCGATTGGATTCAGTCAGCACCAGGTCTCAAATGGTGGGAAAGCCTCTTGTCTGGAACTCTCTTCCTTTGTGTGACACCCACTGTGATGGAGGTATCTGCAGGCTCTGCCAAGCTGAGTGAGTGGCCACACTCTGTACTCGAAATGTTGAGCACAGATTCCGCAAAATCACAACCCCATGGGTAAAGAAGTTCCTCCTGACCTCAGTCCTAAATTCGCTCCCCCTTATTTTGAGACTGTGCCCCCTAGTTCTAGTTTCACCCGCCAGTGGGAACCACCTCCCTGCTTCTATCGTATCCAGTCCCTTCATCATTTACATGTTTCTATAAGCAAATGCACACAGACACAGACACACACAAACACACACACACACACATAAACATAGACACAAACACACACACGCACACGCACACACATACACAGCCACACATGCACGCATGCACACAGACACGCATGCACATGCACCCACACACAGCCACACATGCACGTACACACAGACACATGTACACACGCGCATACACACACATGCACACACGTATGTGCGCACACACACACACACACACCAGTTCCCCTGCACCCCCCCCCTCCAACCCCGCCGGGTGGAGAGAGAGAGAGTTCTTCTAAATTCCTATGAATATAATCCCAGTCTATTCAGTCTCTCCTCATAAGCCAACCCTCTCAACTGCGGAACCAACCTAGTGAACATCATCTGCACCCCCTTCAGTGCCAGCACATCCTTTCTCAAGTAAGGAGACCAAAACTGTACACAGTACTCTAGGCGTGCTTTCACCAGCATCCTATACAGCTGCAGCATAAGCTCCCTTGAAAGGGTTAACGGGAAAGGTGGCTGGCCCACTCTGAGCTGCACACTGAGAGCCTGGTAGCTCACTCTGCTAAATAGTCTGTAATGAGGCCCATTCACAGTAAACACGGTGTGTGTAATTATGTAAGAGGGATTGCAAACAATTTTATCTGCAAATTACTTTGGCCTTAATGAGATAAAGACTCTAATTAATCCTGTATTAAATTTGAAAGCTTGTTTCATACAAACGCTCCTGGATGGATATAAACGAGGAGAGGCTTGAGGGAACATTCAGGCTCCAAGCTTCCCACTTGACATCGTTCTCCTCTCCATTTTTGTTATCTCCTGATGCTTTCTACAGAAGTAGTGAATACAAACTCGCTTCTTTCACAATCATAGAGTTTTTACAGCATGTAGCAGGACCTTCGGCCCATCTAAACCGCAGTGGTCATCAAACATCCAACTCTGCTAATCCCATTTCCAGCGTTTCGGCCCATAGCTTTGTGTGCTATGCTGTTTCACATGCACAGTTCTGGCAGATCTTGAGGGCTGTACCTTGAACACTCTCAGGCAGTGAGTTCCATACACAGGGCAACCCCCATATCCGCAGGTCTGGTTACTGGGGTTTCAGTTACATGACCTGAACATATAATAGGGAACGTTCCAGAACCAGGGATCAGGAGGCTGCTGGGAATAAATAAATGGGTTCGCACCTCGCTGTGCTTTCGGGCTTCTGCGTTAGGTCTTGGAACATATCTCAAGCGGGTAAGGGGTGGGGGGTGGGGGGGATCTACTGTATCTCAGGTTAGTGGACCCCCAGGAGAGTAAGCTGTCCCCCAGGGAGTTAGGGAGACACTGCGAATACCAGCGAGGATTTAAAATGAGTTGCCCATTCACTACCAGCTGCTCCATACCCCACTGTCACATCTGCGGGTACTGAAGACCAGTGGAGAGAGAGAGAGAGCGAGCAAGGACTCAGGTATTTGACAAGGCAAAGGGAGGGACACACTCAGAAAAGGATTCACGCTCACTAAGAACCAGAGAGACATTCTCATTCAGTAAGACAGAAACAGGAAGACACATACAGATTTGGAAGAGGAGAGGCATGCAACAGAACAAAGGGGTACTTGGGAATTGGATTGAATCATTTTGACTCAGATTGACCCAGCCTCGCTCTCTCTCTTTCTCTCTCACACACACGCGCACACACACACAAACACACACACACACACACACACAAACACACACACACAAACACACACAAACACACACAAACACACACACAGAGACAGGTAGTTCGGAAACTCGGTCACTGTATAAATGCTTAGTTTCCTCACCTGGGTCACCAGCTTGACATGTATTTCTAAAGTTACTGCGGCCTGCTGTTGATCTGATGGTCAGGGTTGCTTCTCGCAGTCTCTTAGAAGCATGGGGAGGATGTTTAATGCGTGTAATTCTCAGCATCCGTTTGCTTAAAAAAAGACACGAATAAACCTGCGAGCGATTTATTATTTGGGAATGCAAGAATGATCTTATGAACTTCCTGTGATTGTCAAAGATGTGACACAACGCCAACTTGACAATCAACCCGACAACCGATCAGACTGCACTAGTGTCATCTTCAAAGTCAGTATGAATTGACTTCAAATGGGGGCAGGAAGGAATCAGAGATCAGTCACTGTTGGAAGTATGAAGGGGTTACAGGACGCGTTGGACAGGCAGTTCCTGAAAGCAGCAGTGGCTCAGGCAGAGGCCCTCTCACTCTGAAATCCAACAATTGTGGGTTCAAGTCCCATGGGAGTGGTTGGAGGACAGAGTTGAGAGTGCGGAGTACTGATCAATACTGCAGGAGAGCTGCATTGTTGTGTGTCTTCAGAATAGATCATCAAACAGAGATCCGTGAGGCCAGCTCCTCTCTCTGGTTACCTCACCCACCATCACCCTCCACTGGGTAAGAGCCAAAAGGACAAATGGGAGCTCAGCCTGGGAGTGACCTCAGCAAGTGTTCTCGTTGCCAACCTGCCTTTCATGAGCTTTGTAGCTCAAACACTAATCCTCATCCAAAAATAAAATGAAAGGGTGGCAGAATTCCGAAGATTAAAAGCCTTCAAGTAATCCACTTCAAAAAAAAACATGAAGAAAATGGAGAATGTTACTACAGTCTGAAGTAGACATCGATTGTGTACCCTGGTCAGGTACACCCAGACCCCACTGTCACTGCTAACAACAGACCCCCTCCACTCAATTCAGACCCTTTGCCACCTTGCATATGCCCTCTCCAATAACATTGAGTGACAGAACCCACTGCCGCCTGGTGTAAGTTAGTTCCACATTTCTGCAGTCACACTCCCTGACTTTGGAAAAAAAGTGTTTGTCTTAGAATAAGGCTCAAAGCCTATTGGGTTCTTGCATCACATCATCACGGGTGTGAGGCACAGAGCACCCACCAACAATACCGAGAGTAAAGAGATGTTTGCGACATGATGTGGCAGGACATAACCTCGGGCACTGAGATTCTATGCCACGCAGCTGGCACCGGGAGACGTGCCCCACCAGAGGTCAGTCTCACCCACTCAGCCACACAGAGCACACGGAGGTGCCCCTGTAAGCTGTACCCTGCAGCGACTGAGCACGGGCACCCACACCACAGGATTTAGATGTCAGGGCAATCTGAAGACCATTGCAACGTGGGTGCCAACCCACGGGGATGGGGGCGGAAAATGACTTGGAGAATGTCTGTCTTCAGCGCGTGAGGAGGCCGATGTCACGGTTCCTCAGGAGCAGGCCCGTCAATGTATAGAGATGATGTCCATGTCCTCCAACCCCTGTGCAATATTTGCAAATCGGTTACGCGGACTGAGACCGTGAAAAGGCATCGATCTCGACTGTGGCCTGGTCTCTCTCATTTCTTTACAGCCGAACGCTGTCCAAGTGTTGGGAGAATTCGTCGTTTGGTCTCCTGATCTCCTCGTCCCACCCCAGCCCCCCCCCCCGCCATCAAAACAGACCACCTCACACTAACCTCGAACAACATTGAAAGCTCTTTGTTGTCGACAAGATGCTGTTTAAGTTTCTTAAGGTCTTTGTGTATGTTGTAGCGCTTCTTTCAGCATTAATTGAACTGTCCACTAAACCTCCCCCAAGACAGCTCAGTGTGAGTGATAGCAATGCCAGACGTGGGCAAACTGTTTACTGTGGTGCTGCCCTAGATCAGGGACAGTGCACGCTACATTTTACAACGGGAGTTCAGAGTGAATCGCAAACTGCTCTTACTGGTACGGGCTCAGTAGGTCAGGTAGAGAGGGAACCAGATGGCAGTGGGTTCAATTCCAGGGCTGCCTGTCATTTTAGTTCCACCACAGCTATAGACTGCAGGTTTTAATTACAACTGCTGTCCCTCCAGTGCCGGAGGTGACAGAAAAGGAATTGCCTCTGTCGAAGAGCAGAGAGGACTCCAAGTGTTTGAAAGCAGAGCCAAGGCAGACAGTCCCGTTCTGCTTGTGTTTGTTAGGAGACTTGTAGGGGCGAGAAGGTGGTTACGGAGATAGGGAGGATTGTTGACTCCGAGGGCGTTAGAGACAAAGGGAGGACGGTACGAAGAGATGGAGGAGGTTACAAAGGTAGGGAGGGATGTCAGGCTTGGAGGAGGTCACAGACGTAAGGAGAGGTGTAGGGTCTGGAGGAGGTTACAGAGGTAAAGGTGGAAATAAGACCTGGATAAGATTACAGAGATGGAGAAGAGTGTAGGGTCTGGAAGAGGTTATGGAGATAAAGAGGGGAATGAGACCTGGATACGATGTTTCTTTCTTTATTTTTTCATGGGAAGAGGGCATCACTGGCATTTATCACTCATCCCTAATTGCCCAGCGGGCTGTTCAGAGTCAACTACATTACAGAGATAAGGAAGAATGCAAGGTCTGGAGCAGGTTATGGAGGGTATGGCCTGGAAATATCAGAAGGGTGCAGATCTGGAGCAAGGTACAGAGATAAGGAATGGGTTGGACTGGAGAAGATTACAGATTATAGAGAGGAGTGTACGGTCTTGGGGAGGTTACAGAGAAGGGAAGGTATGTAAGGAGTCTGGGTGTGTTGATGGAACTAGACTGAAGAACACATCCCAATCCAACTGAATGACAGAGCAGGCTGGAGGGGCTGAATGGACTCCTGTTCCTAGATTCCTAACAGGTCTTCAGGTGTGTTAAATAATGACAGAACATTAAGGAGCAAATTGTTATCAAGAAGAGGTCTACTAGTATGTGTCAGCATTTAAAGAGAATATGAGGGAAGTATCTTTACTTGGGAAGAACATCCAATAGGAATCACCATCCGAAGAGAGTCCACAGCGTTTTACTTTTATCTGTTTACTCATTCACATAATACGGGTGTCTCTGGCTGGGCCAGCATTTATTGCCCAGACTTAGTTGCCCTTTGAGAAGATGGTGGAGCTACCTTCTTGAACCGCAGCAGTCCATGTGCTATAGGTTGACCCACAGAGCTGTTAGGGAGAGAATTCCAGGATTTTGTCCCAGTGACAGTGAAGGGGCAGTGATATATTTCCAAGTCAGGGTGGTGAGTGGCTTGGAGGGGACTTGCAGGGGGTGGTGTTCCCACATATCTGATGCCCTTGTCCTTCTTGGTGGAAATGGTCATGTGTTCGGAAGGTATTGTCTAAGGATCTTTGGTTAATTTATGCAGTGCATCTAGTTGATAGTACACACTGCTGTTACTGAGTGTTAGTGGTGGGGGAATGGAACTGGTGTCAATCCAGTGGCTGCTTTGTCCTGGATGGTGTCGAGCATCTTGGTGTTGGAACTGCACCCATCCAGGCAGGTGGGGAGTATTCCATCACACTCCTGACTGGTGCCTTGTCGATGGTGGACAGGCTTTGAGGAGTCAGGAGGTAAGTTATTTGCTGCAGGATTCTTAGCCTCTGCCGCTGCCTTTTTATGACTACTCCAGTTAAACTTCTGGTCAATATAAACCCCAGGATGAGTTACTCACTGCAGTGTTCCTAGCCTCTGCTCTGCTCTGCTCTTGTAGCCACTGTGTTTATATGACTGGTGCAGTTCAGTTTCAAGTTAATGTTGGTCCCCAGGATGTCAATAGTGAGGTGACATATGTCACCAGCTTAAGTCCAAAGGTACCTAGGTACAAGACTTAGGTACAAATAATGTTATGAAGGTGTAGAAGTGTACTGTATCTTTAAGAAAGTTACAAGTTAGCAGAACTACCTGACAGCACCAAGTGTTCTGAACAAGATATAATGAAACATGTGGTCTGGCAGCTAGGGTAGCTGGTTCCCTGGAGACAAAAACAAATTCGAATTTGGCGAATCAGTTTAAATTATTATGAACTCGGGTTTCACCAGTTTCCTCATTTCCCCTCCCCCCAGCCTGTCTCAGTCAAATCCATCAAATTCAGCACCGCCTTCCTAACCTGCAATCTTCTTCCCGACCTCTCCGCCCCCACCCCAGTCTGACCTATCACCCTCACCTTGACCTCTTTCCACCTATCGCATTTCCGACGCCCCTCCCCCAAGTCCCTCCTCCCTACGTTATATCTTAGCCTGCTGGGCACACTTTCCCCATTCCTGAAGAAGGGCTAATGCCCGAAACGTCGATTCTCCTGTTCCCTTGATGCTGCCTGACCTGCTGCGCTTTTCCAGCAACACATTTCCATCTCAGTTTAAATTATACCCCAAACAATTACCACACAGGGTAATCTTTTCTGTGTTATGGGTTTAGATTAGCAGGGGATTTTACCCCGTGTCGTAACGTAGAGAAACAAAGTTAATAGTAAGGCATTGCCATTAGCAGAAGTAGAAAAATAAAGTTAAAAGTTAACATTACAGTCTTTCCTAGCATTAAGTGGAAAAGTAAAGGAATAAGGGTAAAAGTTCAACAGTCTTCCTTAAATGCGGTCCCTGCAAGGGTTCAATCTCCTCCACTTTGGCCCACTCTCCGGGAAATCTCAGGCTTCTTGACGCTGCAGAAGCTGGGACTCTTGGCTCTAAACACACAATGCTCAGGCCCACAGCTCCCTCCACGTACCGGAACTCCAACCAATACCGCTCAGGATTCTCGACTTCTGTCGTGCCTCCCGGCATACCATCACCGCTGCTACCCCTCTCTCTCCAGAAGGTAAATAAAAATAGACGAGAAGGACAGAGAAGAATAGAAGAATGCGGTCAGCCTGGAGTGGCTGGGCCTACCAGGCCACAGCCGCCATCTTGAATAGCTGTCTCACTCTCCCCTCTGTGCTGATGGGTCCTGCTCTCTCCTGCTGCTGCTGCTGCTGCTGCTGCCTTAAGAGGCCTTAAAAAGAATAAAAGAGCAAAAATTACTAAAATGAAAGAAAGTAGACAGAGCCCCAAACCAGGAGCTCAAATGCAGCACTGCTACTTCACAGCCGCCATCTTGGTATAGTTGCTATGGTAAGTACATGTATGTGTGAAAGGAGCTCTGTCATAATGAGGTTAGAGCACATGGAACTGCAGCCTGAATCTGTGAGGTTTTTCTTAACACGCCTTATGCACATTCATGTTGAATGAAGCTTGTAAGTGTTCCCTCATAAGAGTGTTGGCCTCGCATTTCTGCATCGACACCACAGAGTGCGTCATGTAGGAATCCCTAGGGCATGGTGGAAAATCCCAGCCATGGTCTCTTCCAGCCTCGAGACTTTTCTTAAAATTCAATCATGGAATGAGGGTGTCGCTGGCTGGACCAGCACTTATTGCCCATCCCTAATTGCCCCAGGGGGCAGTTAAGAGCCAACCACATTGCTGTGGGTCTGGAGTCACCTATAAGCCAGACCAGGTAAGGATGACAGTTTCCTTCCCTAATGGGCATTAGTGAGCCAGATTCCCGACAATCATGGTCATCATTAGATTCTTAATTCTAAATACATTGCAGCGGGGTTTGAATTCGGGTCCCCGAATTAACAGTACACCAATAATACCACTAGGCCATCGCCTCCTCTCATCGCACTGACACCTGCTGTACCAGGACCAGGCATGAGGGCAGGGGTCGGAATTATTCCCTGTGGGAGCTGACGGGCCTGTCGGTTACGAACCGGGACACAGAGGGATGAGTGGTTTCAGTGTCCGTCGTGGCTTTGTTAACGCAGTGTCACCAGGAGCATTGACGAGAGAAACCCTGAGATTCAGCAGGAGCCTGGTAGCTGTCTCTCCTTGTAGCATTGAGCACAATCTGTCAGGTGAGATAAACAGACATCACCTCCCCCTAACCCTCCCTCCTTCAAATGGAAACTGAGACCTTGATCTTCTCTTCTTCTTTCTTAACAGGTTGTAAATTTTGATTGACTGCTCGAACCCATTATAATGTCAAAAGATTCATATTCATGAGTGGAATCAATCAGTCGGAATGATGTGCATGCTGCTGGTGTGACCTCTACACACAGAAGTGGTGTTTTATTTAAACACCTGCAAAAAGGGTTTGCTGAATTATCAATAAGGAGTAGATTAGAGGATGGTTCAATTGCTGAATAAGGACTGGAATTGACAAATCATTTGGAACTCAAAGAGACTGTTTGGGACATCGAGGCTTCTGCTAACTCTTTGGAAGAATGTTTCCTTTAGTCCGGGAATGTTCTTGCCAACAGAGAAAGCGCCTTGATCCTGTTGGAACATCCTCTCCATTCCCTGTGGGAGAGGAGAGAATGCAGTTGGGATTAACATGCTAAAGAGAATTGTGGGAGTGGAGGGCAGCTGGGGAGCTGAGAGGGTAAAGCGAAATGGTGAAATGTTCACGTTTAAATGGGACACGGTTAAAGAGCTGGAGGTGGGGTGAGATGTTGTGTAAAGGGTTAATTATACCTTGACTGCCAGAATAGCTACTAAGCGTGTGAGGGACGAGCTGAGTCAGATCACGTGGTACAGGAGACTGGGTCTGTAAGGTTCAAATGGGATGGAGATCTTAGATAGCCCTGTCAATGATCTCTCTTCAACCATTTATTCAATTCTCTATTAAGTATGACTGGTGAAGCTGCTTCTACCATCCTGAACGCATTCCTGATCAAAGCCCAACGCATTCCTGACCATAGCCCAACGCATTCCTGATCATAGCCCAATGCATTCCTGATCATAGCCCAATGCATTCCTGACCATAGCCCAATGCATTCCTGACCATAGCCCAATGCATTCCTGATCATAGCCCAATGCATTCCTGACTATAGCCCAATGCATTCCTGATCATAGCCCAATGCATTCCTGACCATAGCCCAATGCATTCCTGACCATAGCCCAATGCATTCCTGATCATAGCTCAACGCATTCCTGACCATAGCCCAATGCATTCCTGACCATAGCCCAATGCATTCCTGATCATAGCTCAATGCATTCCCGATCATAGCCCAATGCATTCCTGACCATAGCCCAATGCATTCCTGATCATAGCTCAACGCATTCCTGATCATAGCCCAATGCATTCCTGACCATAGCCCAATGCATTCCTGATCATAGCCCAATGCATTCCCGATCATAGCCCAATGCATTCCTGACCATAGCCCAATGCATTCCTGATCATAGCTCAACGCATTCCTGATCATAGCCCAATGCATTCCTGACCATAGCCCAATGCATTCCTGACCATAGCCCAGTGCATTCCTGACCATAGCCCAGTGCATTCCTGACCATAGCCCAATGCATTCCTGATCATAGCTCAACGCATTCCTGATCATAGCCCAATGCATTCCTGACCATAGCCCAATGCATTCCTGACCATAGCCCAGTGCATTCCTGACCATAGCCCAGTGCATTCCTGACCATAGCCCAGTGCATTCCTGATCATAGCCCAGTGCATTCCTGACCATAGCCCAGTGCATTCCTGATCATATCTACTTGTCTAACCCTAACACCAACCCTATCCTATTCTCCCCTGGCTGACTTTATCCAGCGCTTTCTCTTAAATGTGTCACCTTTGGGTGCTGAGATTTTCCAGTGGAAACAGATTCTTACTGTCTACCCTCTTCTTATCTTGTCAATGTTCTCATTTAACTGCCCTGCTCCTCTCCATCTTGGCCACTATCACCACCAAGTGAGTAAGTCCGTCCGATATCATTCCCCTCTCCAGTGCATTGATGTTCCCGGATGTGTAGTACCCCTAAGGAGACGCAGCGAGGTGAATTTTAACCTGCAGCTTGGCTTTTTTTTTTATTCTTTCACAGAAGGTTATCACTGCTGGCGAGGCAAACATAATTGCCCATTGGCGGTTGTCATGAAGAGGTGGGTCGTGAACTGCCTTCTTGCATCACTGCAACTCCTCTTGTTGCAGGTACACCCATAGGGCTCTGAGGACGAGCAGTTCAAACCAGTAGGATTCCCTGAGAGACAAGAGGCCATCTACAACCCAGCAACTCTTGTGTTTAACCTGCATTCTCCAGGGTGCAGGTGTGGAATCCTCCTGGGCGGGAGAGATTTCCTGTTAATGTATCTCTCTGTTGTGTCACTTGGGGGCCTAAGACTGGTCGTCCGAGTGTAAGGTGCCTGCAGACGTTTTGCCAATGTCTTGCACTCAGTCCGCAAGGTTTTTAGTTCAGTAGTCTCACTGAGCTGGTTCAATTCTTGGATCTGTTCGGTCTCTTTCTGATGCTCAGCTTTAAGCTTCACATTCTGTGCTCATGTAGCTCGATAGCCTGGTTGGTTATCTTTGGCTGGTAAAACTCTCTTACAACCTCCGGGGTTGGCTTTCCACTGGAGTCTCCTTCTGCTCTTTCCGCAGGCCAACAGTTTCTGCACGTTAACTCTTAACACGATCCAGTTTGGACTGAGCGATCCCTTTCTCTCTGGTTAGCCTAAAAAATCACTACTTGACCTTTCCCCAGATGAGCCTTTTCCAAGGATTGAAGGGTCTCTCTGAACGTGCCGAGGTGATTACAAAGATCTGTTGCATATCATTGTCTTCTACTTATGCAGAGTGGCACCGGTCTATCTGACCGAATGGGCAGCAATCAAATACTTGCAGTGATCCTCTTGCATCCTGCAGGAGGCGCTCATTCTGCCCTCTTCTGGCCCCTTCTGCTGGCACGCCCACAGACTGCTGAGCTCTCTGCTAAGTATCCTGTGCTGTTGCATGCACTGTGTCTTTGCCCTCCTGACCCTGTATGAACATGGCCAGGTTGGGATCCCACTAGCTTTCCCAGTTCAGACTGCTTCTTCTCACACTTGCCGTCAGTGTATTTTTTTCTAGTTTCTCCCCCTATCTGTGAGCATTTTCAACCCTGCGGCACGTTACTCATCGAGTCAGAGAGTCATACATCACAGAAACCGACCCTTGGGTCCAATCAGTCCATGCCGACCGTAATCCCAAACTAAACTAGCCCCGCCTGCCCGTGAGTGGCCCATTTTCCTCCACACCTTTCCTATTCATGGACTTATCCAAATACCTTTTAAATCTTGTAACTGTACCCACATCCACCACTTCCTCTGGAAGGTCATTCCTCACATGAACCACGCTGTGTCAAAAAAAGTTGCCCCCATGTCCTTTTTAAATTTTTCTCCCCTCACCTTAAAAATCTTCCCCTTTGTCTTGAAATCCCCCACTCTCAGAGAAGACGCCTGCCATTCACCTTATCTCTACCCCTCATGGTCTTACAAACCTCTATGAGATCACCACTCAACCTCCTACGCTCCAGGGAAAAACTCCTGGCCTCTCCCCATAACTGAGGCCCTCCATTCCCGGCAGCGTCCTGGTGAATGTCTTCTGAACTCCCTCCAGCTAAATAATAACTGGGCGACTAGAACTGGGCACAGCACTCCACCAACGTCCTCGACATGATGTCCCACCCTGTGCACTCAAAGGTCTGAGCAACGAAGGCAAGCATGCCAAACTCCATCTTGACCACCCTGTCTACCCGCGATGCAAACCTCAAAGAATTATGTCCCTAGGTCTCTGTGTTCTACAACATCACCCAAGGCCCGACTTTTGTGAGTCCTGCCCCTTGTTGGTTTTACCAAAAAGCTGTGCCTCGCATTTATCCTGATTAAACTCACTGGGGCTGATTGATTTCTTCCTTTTGCTGAGAGCGTGGTGCTGGAAAAGCGCAGCAGGTCAGGCAGCATCCGAGGAGCAGGAGAATCGACGGTTCGGGCCAGAGCTTTTCCAGCACCACACTCTCAACTCTGATCCCCAGCATCTGCAGCCCTCACTGTCTCCTGGATGACTTCTTCCTTTTGCTGACCGTGTACTCTGCTGTGGACCTTCTGCTGCATTTTCCTCAGCTTCCCTGTTGACCACCTGCAGTTCGGATATGCCTGCAAGTCCGTCGCTCCTATCACTGTTGAGTAGTTTCCTCCTGCCTGGTTTCAGATTGCTCAGCTCATGATTTCCTTTGCCTGGAGCAGTATATTATTGCTGGGTGTCGCTCTGGGCTTTTGCCATCTGCCTCCATTTCCATGTGTCTGGTCAATACTGCCAGCATGTATGAATGTGAGGTCTAATGGGTGAGCAGTAATTGGCCTTGACTAACATAACTAATATGCGAGGGGCATGGGGAAGAGAGGATTGCAAGGTTTGAGTTATAAGGAGAGGCTCAATAGGCTGGGACTTCTCCCACTGCAGCAGAGGAGACTGAGAGGTGATCTTAGAGAGATTGACAAAAGCAAGAGAGGCGTGGATAAGGTCGATAGCCAACAGCTTTTCCCCAGGGTAAGAGAGACTAAAATTAAAGGGCATAGGTTTAAGGTGAGAGGGGAGAGATACAGAACAGACCACAGGGGCAATTTTTTTCACACGGCAGGGTGGGGTAAATGTCTGGCACAGGGTGGGTGGACATAGCGATGGAGGCGACTACAATTTTGTTATTTAAGAAACATTTGGACAGGTACATGGATGGGATAGGTATGGAGGGATATGGACCAGACCCAGGCATATGGGACCAGATTAGATTGTGAAAACTGGGCTGGCATTGCCAAGAAGGGCCGAAGGGTCTGGTTTCCATGCTGTAGACCTCTGTGACTCTATAACGGTGACAGGAACGTCAGCCAAACCACCCTGCACCGCACTCACCGGCCTCTCTGTCTCAGGACGGTAAATGGCAGCAGTGGTTAAGTAAGCTCTGGAATGGATCAGGGTGAGATGCACTCAGCTGGATGGGGAAGACAGCGCGGGGAATAATCAGAGAGATCCCCACTGAGATCACCGTCAGCGGGACGAGTCAAAGGGCCCAGGGTGAAGGCACTTTGTGCTTAACCCAGCTCCTCAAAATCCCACTTTTCAATCTGATGATCCACATACAAGAGGGAACTGGATAGGGATGCATTGTGCTGGATCTTCTCAGACGTTTTTGATAAATTCAGGCAGAAAGCATGACTCTGTTATTTCAGATTGGAGGAAGGTGGAGCAGGTATCATTCAGAAGCATTATGAGGAGGGCACTTAAAACATGATTGAACAGAGTCAACACAGACTTATGAAAGCATAATTGACAAATTCATTAGTGTTTCTGAGGACGTAATACGAGGGGTAAGAGGGAACCAGTTTATTTAGTTTCCAAAGCTGTTGATGAAGTGCTATGAAAGAGGTTGTCATATAATATTCCGTCTCATGGGATCCTGTTAACATAGATTGATGCTTGGTTCATGGGTAGGAAAGAAAGTGTAGGACCGAAAGGAGGTTTTCAGGTTGTTTAGCTATAACTAGCAAGGCACTGCATACCTGGGCCTCAGCTCTATTTAAGCGAGATGTATCAGTTGGACGAGAGGACGGAGTGCGACTGCCCAAATTGGATGTCGATGCACAGTTTGGTGGAAGTTGCAAAGAGGCTGCAGAGGGTTATGGGCAAGTTGACCAGAATTGAATGGGAATTGGGAAGAGGAGCTGGCGGAGGAATGTAACAAGGCAAAAGCACGCTCACTGCAGCACCTACTGTACAAAGTGGTCACGATGACAATAACGGGACAAGTACGTTGACTTTGGGATCCTCTCCACCCCCTTGTTGATGACATCGTTCTGAATTAATATTGGAACCAACTCCCCGGTTGAAATTTACTCCGGCAATTTATAGAAGTTCAGAATCATCACCTCGCTGTCTCATTACCTTCATTCATAACCGCAAAGATCTTACTTTTGTTTTTAACTGCTTTATTGACTGGCCTTGCCACATTTGAAGTTCCCTACACGTCTCCCAACCCAGTTCTCAGTACATTCCCAGCTGTGCATTTCTTAAATCTTATTGTAATCCATTTTTGCTTGCTCAGCAATAGCTCCTTATAGTAACGTGGTTATTCCCAGACTGAGTGCAAATGACCGTAATGTGGAAACAGAGAAAGAGGCAGGAGTAGGTGATTCAACCCTTCAAATATTTTTTACTTATTTGCTTGTGGGACATGGGCATCACTAGCTGGGCCAGCATTTATCGCCTGTGAGCGAAACTGAGGACTGTAGATGCTGGGGATCGCTGGTGAAAGGTGTGGTGCTGGAAAAGCACAGCAGGTCAGGCAGCATACGCGGAGCAGGAGAATCGACTTTTCAGGCCTAAGCCTTTCACCAGGAATGTAGGGGAGGAAGGGGGCTGAGAGATAAATGGAAGGGGAGTGGCTGGGGGAAGATAGCTGAGAAGGCGATATGTAAATGATGGTGTTAGGTCAGGGCACAGATTGTGGAGTAGATAGGTGGGAAGGACGATGGACAGGTAGGATAGTTGGAGGGTTGGATCTGAGATGAGGTGGGGGGAGGGGAGATGAGGAAACTGGTGAAGTCAACGTTGATGATGTGTGGTTGGAAGGTCCCAAGGCAGAAGATGATGTGTTCTTCCTCTAGTCATTGGTTGGCTTGGATTTGGCGATGGAGGAGGCCCAGGACTTGCATGTCCTTGGCCGAGTGGGAGGGGGAGTTGAGGTGGTTGGCCACAGGGTAGCAGGGGTTGTTTGGTGCATGCATCCCAGAGATGTTCCCTGAGACATTCTGCAAGTTAGCATCCTGCCTCCTTGTTGTAGAGGAGACCACATCAAGAGCAATGGACATAGTAAATGAGGTGTTTGGATATGCAGGAAAATCTCTGCCGGGTGTGGAAGGATCCCTTGGGACCTTGGATGGAGGTGAGGGAGGAGGTGTGGGTGCAGGTTTTACGCCTCTTGCAGTGGCAGGGGAAGGTGCTGGGAGGGGGTGGGTGGGTTGGTAGGCAGCGTAGACCTAATGAGAGAGTCGCAGAGGGAGTGGTCTCTGCAGAATGTTGACAGGGGTGGGGAGGGAAATATATCTCGGTGGCGGGGTTTGATTGTAGGTGGTGGAAATGGTGAAGGATAATGCGATATATCCAGAGGTTGGTGGGGTGGAAGATGAAGACCAGGGGGGGTCTGTCCTCACTGTCGTTGGAGGGATGGAGTAAAAGGGAGGAGATGCGCTGGAGGGTATTGTTGACCACGTGGGAGAGGAAATTGCAGTCCTTGACGTAGGAGGCCATCGGGGATGATCTGGAGTGGAATTACTCCTCCTGGAAGCAGATGCAGTGGAAGCAGAGGAATTGGGAATAAGGGATAGCGTTTATACCAGAGCGGGGTGGGGGATAGTGGGAGGAGGCACAGTCCAGGTAGCTTTAGGAGACAGTGGGTTTGAAATATGTATCTGTGTTGAGTCAGTTGCCAGAGATGGAGACGGAGAGGTCCAGGAAGGGGAGGGAGGTGTCTGAGATGGTCCAGGTGAACTTGTGATCAGGGTGGAAGGTGTTCGTGAAGTAGATGAACAGTTCAACCTCCTCATGGGAGCATGAGGTAGCGCCGATGCAGTCATCAATGTAGGGTATGGTGACGGTGTAACTGTGGAAGATGGACTATTCCACATATCCGACAAAGCGACAGGCATAGCTGGGGCCCATGTGGGTGCCTATGGCTACCCCTTTGGTCTGGAGGAAGTGGAAGGATTCAAAGGAGGAATTGTTGAGGGTGAGAACCAGTTCAGCCAATCGAATGAATGTGTCAGTGGAAGAGTACAGGTTGGGTCGGCGGGAGAGGAAGAAACGGAAGGCTTGGAGGCCTTCATCACGGAAGTTGGATGTGCACAGGGACTGGATGTCCATAGTGAAGATGAGGCGTTGAGGACCAGGGAGATGAAAGTCATAGAGGAGCTGGAAGGCGTGGGAGGTGGTCTGAATGTATGTGGAGATCCTGGACCAAGGGGGACAGGATAGTGTCAAGATATGCAGAGATAAGTTCAGTGGGGCAGGAGCAAGCTAAGACAATGGGTCGACCAGGGCAGCCAGGTTTGTTAAATTTTGTAGGAATTAGAATCAGGCCATGCAGGGTTCCTGAACAATGAGGTTGGAGGCTGTTGGTGGGTGATCCCCTGAGGTGATGAGGTTGTGGATGGTCTGAGAGATGATGGTTTGGTGATGGGAGGTGAGATCGTGGTCGGGGGGGCAGTAGGAAGAGTTGTCCATGAGTTAGCACCTGGCTTCAACAGTGTAGAGGTTGGTTGGCACCAAACTACCATTGCGCCCAACCCCTTGTCTGCCGGTTTAATGCTAAAGTTAGGGTTGGAGCAAAGGAAGTGGTGGGCTGCGCTTTGTGAGGATGAGAGATTGGAGTGGCTGAGAGGGGTGGACAGGTTGAGACGGTCAATGTCACTGCCTAGTTGCCCTCAAGAAGGTGGGGGTGAGCTGCCTTCTTAAGCTGCTGCAGTTCATGTGCTGTTGGTAGGCCCACAATGCCCTCAGGGAGGGAGTTCCAGGATTGTGTCCCAGTGAAGGTGAAGGAACGGCGATATATTTCCAAGTCAGGATGGTGAGTGGCTTGGAGGGGATCTTTCAGGGGGTGGTGTTCCCATGGATCTGCTGCCCTTGTCCTTCAGATGGAAGTGGGTGTGGGTTTGAAAGGTGCTGTCTAAGGGTCTTTGGTAAATTTCTGCAGTGCATCTTGTAGATAGTACACACTGTTACTACTGAGCGTCAGTGGGGAGGGAATAGATGCTTGTGGATGTGGTGCCAATCAAACGGACTGCTTTTTCCTGGATGGTGTTGAGCTTCTTGCAAGTTGTTGGAGCTGCACCCATCCAGGCAAGAGGGGAGTATTCCATCACACTCCTGATTTGTGCCTTGTAGATGGTAGACAGGCTATGAGGAGTCAAGAGGTGAGTTACTCGCTGCAGGATTCCTAGCCTCTGACCTGCTCTTATCGCCCCTGCCTTTTTATGGCTACATTTTTGGTCAATAGTAAACCCCAGGATGTTGTCAGTGGAGGGATTCAATGATGGTGATGCCATTAAATGTGAAGGGGTGATTGTTAGATTGACTGTTATGGTCATAGTCTGGCACTTGTGTGACATGACGTTACTTGCCACTTGTCAGCCCAAGCCTGGATATGGTCCAGAGCTTGCTGCTTTTGAAAATATCTACGTCAGTGATGAGGAGTCACGAATTGAACTGTGCAAGCATTGGCAAACATCCCCACTTTTGACCTTATGATGGTGGGAAGGTCAGCGATGAAGCAGCTGAAGATGGTTGAGCCTAGGGCACTAACCGAGCAATCCCTGCAGAGACAGCCTGAGGCTGAGATGACTTACCTCCAATAACCATGACCATCTTCCTATCTACCAATCGTGACTCCAGCCAGGAGAGAGTTTGCCCCCTGACGCCCATTGATTCCAGTTTTGCCAGGACTCTTTGATGCCACACTTGGGGTCAAATGCGGCCTTGATGTCAAAGGGCTGTCACTCTCACCTCACCTCTGGAACTCAGCTCCTTTGTCTTCGCTCCCTGCCTTTATTCCTGATGAAGGGCTTTTGCCCGAAACGTCGATTTTCCTGCTCCTCGGACGCTGCCTGAACTGCTGTGCTTTTCCAGCACCACTCTAATCCAGAATCTGGTTTCCAGCATCTGCAGTCATTGTTTTTACCTCTGTTTGAACCAAGGCTGACTGAACCGTGCATCATCATTGGTCCGGGGCCCTATCCTGATTTGCTTCCCATTTTGGGTTTGTGTTGCTCGCGTTAATCGCTGGGCGTTACTTTTGCTGTAAGACTGTGGAACACGCTTGGCACAGCGATAGCACGACATTCCTTTAGCTGGTAGCACCGCCTCTCAGCCAATCAGAAAAGACGGACCCCTCTCCCTGGCAGAGCTCCAAGACCTGCATGTGGTTCTTAGGTGAATACCAACGTTTAGAAAACGTCCAATATTTAAACACAGTCTTCCAAAGAGTTCAACAAGAGTGTGTTGATATCGCGATGGTGGTGGGGGGGGGGGGGAGGTGAGGCGCGGGGAGGGGTTGGTTCAGAGGGTGCTCAAGGGGTTGCCCGCTGACGTTTAGAGGGGGCCCCCCCGGGAAGCGTCACATTGCCTGGGGATCCCTGGGAGCGGGGCTCATGTTTCGATTTGGAAAACCAATGGGTGCGAAGTATTTTCAGGGGGATGGTGGGGGGGGGGGAGGGTTGTGGGGATTGAGGCTACGTTTGTACAAGTGGGCCGCACCCTATGGCTCTTCTCCTGACACATTCACCATTCTCCATCACCCGCAGCACCCTCCCCCCCCCCACCCCCCCGAATCCAAGTCTGCAATGCAATATTTACAGGCCTGCGACGTATTGAACTTGTGAAAGCATTAAAAAATTGAATTGGAAGCAAATAGAAATGAAAGCTGACGTGAAAGGATGCAGAGAGCCTGCCAAGCTGTCACTAACATTACAGGATTCTTTCTGCTACTTAACTATTAATTTCAAGGTCTCTGACCAGCAGGTGCTGAGATTTCCAGTCTCATTATTTGGAAGGTGGGATATGTCCGTCAATGTGAAGGGGAGCTCTTTTCCTTTCCATCTACAGCGATTACATCCGAAGCAAATCTCTGTCACTCCTCGCCCAGAAGACTTGTTTTGGTTGCACAGCCCTGTCTCCGTGGTTTGAGAGCGAGCGATGGATTTTCGAATTGCCTTCAGCTCACTGTCACTGAGAGGCAAAGGGGAGAAAAGTCAACCGGTCGGAGCTTGAGAATTCTTCAGTTTGCGAATACACCCAGGAGATGTTGGTGCTGGGCCTTCACCGTGACGGAGGAGAGTTCTGTGCGATCAAGCTTTCCTCACAACCGAATGACCAGGATGGTTTCTCGTCAATGTCTTTGTTTGGCTGCCTTCCAAGGAGCAAGGGTCTGAACTCGAGCTATGGGAGGTTGCAACTGCAAAGTAAAAATAGATGTTTAATTGGAGTCTTTGGTTTCTGTGTTTTCACTGGGGGTTTTACATAGATTCATTGATGGAAGGAAGCCATTTGGCCCATTGTGTCTGTGCTGGTAAACAAAGATGTGACGATACGATAACCATCCTCCAGCTCTTGGCCCATTACCCTGGAAGCTACAGCAACACAAGGGAATATCTAAACACTGCTCCAATGTCAAGAGAGTTTGTGACTCAACCAGCCTTTCAGGCAGTGAGTTCCAGTCTCCCACCACCCTCTGGGTGAAAACAGTTCTCCTCAGTTCTCCACCTTGACATCTGACCTTCAACCTATGCCCCTTGTTATTGTCCCCTTTTTACGTAGAATCCTTACGCAGTAGAAGCAGGCCATTTGGCCCCTCACCTACCCTCCAAAGAACATCCCACCCAAACCGTACTCTGCACGTCCCCATGGCTAACCTACCTAGCCTGCACAGCACTGGTCACTGTGGGGCAATTTAGTGTGGCCAATCCACCTAACCTGCACATCTTTGGGCTGTGGAAGGAAACTGGAGCCAACCCACCCGGACACGGGGAGAATGCGCAAACTCCATGCAGGTAGTTACCCAAGGCTGGAATTGAACCAACATCCCTGGCAATGTGAGGCAGCAGTGCTAACCACTGAGCCACCATGCTGCTCATGGGAAAAGTGCCTCCCTACCCACTCTATCACTGCCCCTCATAATCTTATAGCCCTCTGTCAGGTCCCCTCTCAACCTTCAAGGAAAACAACCCCAGCCTTTCCAATCATTCCACACAGCTTAGACTCTCCAGGCCATGCAGCATCCTGGGAAATCTCCTCTGCACCCTTCCCATAATGTGGGGACCAGAACTGCATCCTTTATTCCTGATGAAAGGCTTTTGCCCGAAACGTCGATTTTGCTGCTCCTTGGATACTGCCTGAACTGCTGTGCTCTTCCAGCACCAGTAATCCAGAATCTGGTTTCCAGCATCTGCAGTCATTGTTTTTACCTCTGCATACATTATAATGCTAATCACCCTTTGGGTTGGAAAAGTGATTATGGTGGGTGTGTAGTAGACTAACCAAGATCAGGTCTGACTTGACAAGTCTCATTGAAAGGTTAAAGCGGGTAACAGAGAGAGCAGACTGTGGTCATGCTTGAATTACCTGGACATTTGAAAGATCTTTAGTAAGACGCCCCATTGTGGGCTAAGAATCAAGGTCCCTGGAACCAGGGGACAGGTGGCAGAATGGATGGCTAGCTGGCTTCAGGGTAGGAAGCAGAGCGTGAGGGTAAAGGGGAGTTATTAAGAGTGACAGAAGGTGAGAAGTGGTGGCTCCACGGGGACCATTAACGCTAACAAGTTGGACAATTTTCCAGTTGCTGTGGGTGACTCCACATTGAAGGGATGGTCAATACTGAGGAGAATCGCAACAAAATGACAGGCGGCCATTATTAAATTTAGCAATGAAGTCAAACACAGACAAAACGCGAGGCAATCCTGACCCAGGGGATGTCGACCAAAGAAATTCAGTCACCAGACGTTTGTTAGCTGTGAAAATACCAAACAAGCAGTGTGTTTTATTTCCAGAGGGATAGAATGGAAAGGTATTGAGAGAAAGGTCAACCTGTATGGAACCTTGGTTAGACCACACTTGGATACTGTGTGTCTGGACGCTACATTAGAAACAGAGGCTCTGGAGAAAGGGCAGAGGAGGATCCCAGCAATCAGTGGGTTTACACATTTGCAAAGGGTTGACAGGCTGGACTCCTTCCCTCCTGAGAAAATGTGAGCGGTGACCTCATCGAAGCCTTTACAGATGTTGAGAGGTTTTGATTGAATGCAGAGAGAGAGAGAGAGAGAGAGAGAATGTTTTCGCTTGTGGGGAAATCAATATCAGATAGCCCCCAAGAAATCCAACCGGGAATTCAGAAGAAACCTGTTCACCCAGAGAGCAGGGTGAACGTGGAACTCACATCACGGGGGGGGGGGAGCTGAAGTGAACAGTATCGATGTGGACAGGCAGGTGAGGGAGAAGGCAATAGCGGGTTACGATGGAGGATCTCAATGAGGAAAGGCGGGAGGAGCCTGGAGTAGAGGGTAATCACCAACATGGACTGGTGGGGCCGAATGGCCTGTTTCTGTGCCCTATATCCCCTACCATCATTGTGTAACACACTGCATGTACAATGCAGTGAATTGCAGTTGATGGAAAATTTGGTCAGCTTAAGGGACGTGCCATCAGTACAAGGACAAACATTGGAGAGAGCCAATATCATTTATGTTCGAGAAGCTGATTGCGAGGTGGTGACAGGTTGATGCACAGCGAGTCCAGTGAGTAATGTCGAGAACATGAACTGGAGGGAATTAGCCACAATGCAACTGAAGCTTTTAACCGCACTCGCTGTGGAAATTGTACTGTCTACTGCATTTGAAATGATCTCAACTCGCAGCAGCCATGTCAGTCCATCACCCCAGTTTGCTCCTAATATGCCACAGAAAGTTAGACCCCGGTGAAGCAAGGGCCGTGAACAAACAAACCAAGCACTGGGCTTTGTTTCCCGAGTGACAAGAGTTGAAAAATGCCAAAAATCATCACGTCGTTTGCACCGCACACTCCTCTCCACCTCTGCTGAACAGATTAACCTGCGGTTTCCCAACGCTGTCCAGGTCCTGCACGCTGGACGGGAAACGCTAGCTCTGTTTTTCTCTCTCTGCAGAGGCTGCCAGGCCTGCTGTGTTTCTCCAGCATTCTCTGTGCTTGCTTCAGGTTTCCGGCTTGCGCAGTATTCCACTTTTATTTCGTTGACGTAGACCAAGGAATGAAAGCATCCCAGTCGATAATGAAGAGGCAAGTTTGCACACTGGGAAAAGGACTCTGACGTTTACAAGAGCTTATTCATGGAGTCATCCAGCATGGAAACAGACCCTTCGGCCCAACCAGTCCGTGCCAACCATAATCCAAAACTAAACTAGTCCCTCCTGCCTGCTCCTGGCCCATATCCCTCCAGACTTTTCTTATTCATGTACTTATCCAAATGTCTTTTAAATGTTGTAACTGTATCTGCATCCACCACTTCCTCTGGCTGTTCACTCCACACACAAACCACCCTCTCTGTAAAGAAAAATTGCCCCTCATGTCCTTTTTAAAATCTGTCTCCCCTCACCTTAAAAATTTTCCCCCTAGTCTTGAAATCCCCCACCCGAGGGAAAAGAGAGCTGCCATTCACCTTATCTATACCCCTCATGGTTTTATCAACCTCTATAAGGTCACCCCTCAACCTCCAACATTCCAGTGAAGCTTATAAAAATTTATAAAAGCGTGAGGGGCACGGATGAGGTGAATAGCCAAGGTCATCTCTCCAGGGTAGGGGAGTCCAAAACCGGAGGGTACAGATTTAAGATGAGAGGGGAAAGGTTTAAAAGGGATCTTAACCTTTCCAGTCTGGGCATGAATCTTCCTCAGTTCTGAAAAAAGGTTCACTGAATTCGAAACATTAACTCTGTTGCTCTCTGCACAGATGCCACCAGACCTGCTGAGTTTCTCCATCGCTGTCAGTGTTTGTTTCAGATTTGCAGTGTTTCGCATTAATTGGAATGCTTCTGTCTTGGCAGTGTTGACTGGGAAAGGACAAAACCTCGGAAAAAATCTCCTGCTACCCAGCCATTCTAGAGGATCATTCATGACTTCTACGCAAAATTGGAGATGGAGTGGACAGCGAAGAGGGTTACCTCAGATTACAACAGGATCTGGGCCAGATGGGCCAATGGGCTGAGGAGTGGCAGATGGAGTTTAATTCAGATAAATGCAAGGTGCTGCATTTTGGGAAAGCAATTTTTAGCAGGACTTATACACTTAATGGTAAGGTCCTAGGGAGTGTTGCTGAACAAAGAGACCTTGGAGTGCAGGTTCGTAGCTCCTTGAAAATGGAGTCACAGGTAGATAGGATAGTGAAGAAGGTGTTTTGTATGCTTTCCTTTATTGGTCGGAGTATTGAGTACAGGAGTTGGGAGGTCATGTTGCGGCTGTACAGGACATTGGTTAGGCCACTGTTGGAATATTGTGTGCAATTCTGGTCTCCTTCCTATCGGAAAGATGTTGTGAAACTTGAAAGGGTTCAGAAAAGATTTCCATGAATGTTGCCAGGGTTGGAGGATCTGAGCTATAGGGAGAGGCTGAACAGGTTGGGGGCTGTTTTTCCTGGAGCGTCGGAGGCTGAGGGGTGACCTTATAGAGGTTTATAAAATCATGATGGGCATGGATAGGGTAAATAAACAAGGTCTTTTCCCTGGGGTCAGGGAGTCCAGAACTAGAGGGCATAGGTTTAGGGTGAGAAGGGAAAGATATAAAAGAGACCTAAGGGGCAACATTTTCACGCAAAAGGTGGTACGGGTATGGAATGAGCTGCCAGAGGAAGTGGTGGAGGCTGGTACAATTGCAACATTTAAGAGGCATTTGGATGGGTATATGAATAGGAAGGGTTTGGAGGGATATGGGCCGGGTGCTGGCAGGTGGGACTAGATTGGGTTGGGATATCTGGTCGGCATGGACGGGTTGGACCGAGGGGTCTGTTTCCATGCTGTACATCTCTATGACTATGACTCTAAAAGATCAAATTTCAAAATGAGCGGGAGGACTTTCAAGTGCTCCGGTCGCTCTGCCCCATCTTGGCCTTGACGTCAGCATCTCATTTGGCTTCCTTAAGCCTTGCCTTACAGACATCTATCAACCTTTGCACCTCACTAAGTCTGAGGAGGGAGACCGCTCTAGGAATTCACTCCCCTTTATGAGAATAGCATAGAGTTTAGAAGTAAATAATCATAACCTGACCCCGGTTAGAATCATATAATCTCTGTGGCGCAGGCCATTCAGTCCATCCAGCCCACACAGACCCTCTGAAGAGCGTCCCACCCTGCCCCACCCTATCCCTTTCCCATGGCTAATTCACCTCGCTGGCACAACCCTGAACACTACGGGCAATTTAGCATGATCAACCCACCTGACCTGCACATCTTTGGACTGTGGGAGGAAACTGGAGCACCCGGAGGAAACCCACGCAGACACGGGGAGTGTGTGCAAACTACACGCAGACAGTCGTCCAAGGGTGGAATTGAACCCAGATCCCTGGCGCTGGGAGGCAGCAGAGCTAACCCTTGAGCAGCTACGCCACCCCAAGCTTTTCAGAATTCTTAAAGGGGTAGATAAAGGGAAAGCAGTGGACGTAATATATTTGAATTTTCACCATGCATTTGGTAAGGTAAAGGTACACAATCCTTTACCCGAAACCCTCAGGGCTAGCTTGTTTTCAGATTTTGGAATTTATCGGAATTTGGAATAGGTGACAGTTTCATGGTAAAACTTAAAACATCTTACCGAACAGCACACATAATTGACATCTGCCGGTGCTGTCACATCTAGAACACCGGCCACCATGTCACATCTAGAACATAGAACATAGAACAATACAGCACAGAACAGGCCCTTCGGCCCACGATGTTGTGCCGAACATTTGTCCTTGCTTAAGCACCCATCCATGTACCTATCCAATTGCCGCTTAAAGGTCACCAATGATTCTGACTCTGCCACTCCCACAGGCAGCGCATTCCATGCCCCCACCACTCTCTGGGTAAAGAACCTACCCCTGACATCTCCCCTATACCTTCCACCCTTCACCTTAAATTTATGTCCCCTTGTAACACTCTGTTGTACCCGGGGAAAAAGTCTCTGACTGTCTACTCTATCTATTCCCCTGATCATCTTATAAACCTCTATCAAGTCACCCCTCATCCTTCACCGTTCCAATGAGAAAAGGCCTAGCACTCTCAACCTATCCTCGTACGACCTATTCTCCATTCCAGGCAACATCCTGGTAAATCTCCTCTGCACCCTCTCCAAAGCTTCCACATCTTTCCTAAAGTGAGGCGACCAGAACTGCACACAGTACTCCAAATGTGGCCTTACCAAGGTCCTATACAGCTGCAACATCACTTCACGACTCTTGAATTCAATCCCTCTGCTAATCAACGCTAATACACCATAGGCCTTCTTACAAGCTCTATCCACCTGAGTGGCAACTTTCAAAGATCTATGAACATAGACCCCAAGATCCCTCTGCTCCTCCACCTCACTAAGAACCCTACCGTTAATCCTGTATTCCGCATTCTTATTTGTCTTTCCAAAATGGACAACCTCACACTTGACAGGGTTGAACTCCATCTGCCACTCCTCAGCCCAGCTCTGCATCATATCTAAGTCCCTTTGCAGCTGACAACAGCCCTCCTCACTACCCACAACTCCACCAATCTTCGTATCATCTGCAAACTTACTGATCCACCCTTCGACTCCCTCTTCCAAGTCATTAATAAAAATTACAAACAGCAGAGGACCCAGAACTGATCCCTGCGGAACTCCACTTGTAACTGGGCTCCAGGCTGAATGTTTACCATCTACCACCACTCTCTGACTTCGACCAGCTAGCCAGTTCTCTATCCAACTGGCCAAATTTCCCACTATCCCATGCCTCCTGACTTTTCGCATAAGCCTACCATGGGGAACCTTATCAAATGCCTTACTAAAATCCATGTACACTACATCCACTGCTCTACCCTCATCCACATGCTTGGTCACCTCCTCAAAGAATTCAATAAGACTTGTAAGGCAAGACCTACCTTTCACAAATCCGTGCTGGCTGTCCCTAATCAAGCAGTGTCTTTCCAGATACTCATAAATCCTATCCCTCAGTACCCTTTCCATTACTTTGCCTACCACCGAAGTAAGACTAACTGGCTTGTAATTCCCGGGGTTATCCCTATTCCCTTTTTTGAACAGGGGCACAACATTCGCCACTCTCCAGTCCCCTGGCACCACCCCCATTGACAGTGAAGACGAAAAGATCATTGCCAACGGCTCTGCAATTTCCTCTCTTGCTTCCCACATAATCCTAGGATATATCCCGTCAGGCCCGGGGGACTTGTCTATCCTCAAGTTGTTCAAAATGCCCAACACATCTTCCTTCCTAACAAGTATCTCCTCTAGCTTACCAGTCCGTTTCACACTCTCCTCTTCAACAATACGGTCCCTCTCATTTGTAAATACTGAAGAAAAGTACTCATTCAAGACCTCTCCTATCTCTTCTGACTCAGTATACAGTCTCCCACAACTGTCCTTGATCGGACCTACCCTCATTCTCGTCATTCTCATGTTTCTCACATATGCATAAAATGCCTTGAGGTTATCCTTGATCCTACCTGCCAAATATTTTTCATGCCCTCTCTTAGCTCTCCTAATCCCTTTCTTCAGCTCCCTCCTGGCTATCCTGTATCCCTCCACTGCTCTGTCTGAACCCTGTTTCCTCAACCTTATGTAAGCCTCCTTCTTCCTCTTTACAAGACATTCAACCTCCCTCGTCAACCAAGGTTCCCTCACACGACCATCTCTTTCCTGCCTGACAGGTACATACGTATCAAGGACACGTCGTATCTGTTCCTTGAAAAAGTTCCATATTTCCATGACATCCTTCCCTGACAGCCTATGCTCCCAACTTATGCTCCTCAGATCCTGTCTTACAGCATCGTATTTACCCTTCCCCCAATTGTAAAACCTACCCTGTTGCACGCACCTATCTCTCTCCATAACCAAGGTGAAAGTCACAGAATTGTGGTCACCATCACCAAAATGTTCACCTACTAATAAGCCCATCACTTGTCCCGGTTTGTTACCAAATACCAAATCCAATATGGCCTCCCCTCTGGTCGGGCAATCTACATACTGAGTTAGAAAAGCTTCCTGGACACACTGCACAAACACCGCCCCGTCCAATCTACTTGATCTAAAGAGCTTCCAATCAATATCTGGGAAGTTGAAATCGCCCATGACTACGACCCTGTGGCTTCTGCACCTTTCCAAAAATCTGTTTCCCAATCTGTTTCTCCACATCTCTGCTGCTATTGGGGGGCCTATAGTAAACACCCAACAAGGTAACTGCACCTGTCCTATTTCTGACTTCAGCCCATACTACCTCCAAAGGCAGATCCCCCTCGAACTGCCTTTCTGCAGCCGTTATACCATTTCTAATTAGCAACGCCACCCCCCCTCCTTTTTTACCACCCCCCCCTAATCTTACTGAAACATCTGTAACCAAGAACCTCCAACAACCATTCCTGTCCCTCTTCTACCCACGTTTCTGTGATGGCCACAACATCGTAGTCCCAAGTACCGATCCACGCCTTAAGTTCACCCACCTTATTTCTGATACTCCTTGCGTTGAAGTATACACACTTGAGCCCATCTCTGTGTCCGCAAGTATTCCCTGTCAGTGCTACCTTCTCCACAACCTCCCTACATTCTTGGACATCCTGAAAAACAGCTAACCTACTTGCTGGACTACAAGTCCGGATCCCATCCCCCTGCCAAATTAGTTTAAACCCCCTGAAGAGTGCTAGCAAACCTACGTCCCAGGATATTGGTGCCCTTCTGGTTCAGGTGTAACCTGTCCTGCTTGTACAGGTCCCACCTTCCCCAGAATGCAGTCCAATTGTCCAAATACCTGAAGCCCTCCCTCCTACACCATCCTTGCAGCCACGTGTTCAACTGCACTATCTCCCTATTCCTTGCCTCACTGTCACGTGGCACCGGCAACAACCCAGAGATGACGACTCTGTCCGTCCTAGCTTTTAGCTTCCAGCCTAACTCCCTGAGCTCTTGAATGACCTCCCCACCCCTCTTCCTACCTATGTCGTTGGTGCCACGACTTTTGGCTGCACACCCTCCCCCTTAAGGATTCTGAAGACACGGTCCGAGACATCTCGGACCCTGGCACCCGGGAGGCAACAAACCATCCGAGAGTCTCGCCCATGTCCACAGAACCGCCTGTCTGTCCCTCTAACTATCTGAGTGATGTGGGTCGAGTGGGTGTGGAGTTGGGTCAACTGTTTGCATGCCAAATAGCCTTACAATGGAGAAAAGAAATTCACGAGAAAAACTTTGGATTTTGGAGTTTTTCGGATTTCGGAATTTCAGATAAAGGATTGTCTACCTGTACCACATATTAGGCCACTTAATACGATAGTGCTGGAGGTAGTCTACGAACGTGGTTAGAGGACTGGCTAACCAATAGAGAATGGAGGGTTAGGATAATGGGGGCATTTTCAGGGTGGTGATCTGTAACGAGCAGTGCGCCACAGGGATCAGTGCTGGGACCGCAATTATTTATGATGCGTGTTAACTACTTGGACGAGGAAATGAATACTCTACGGCCAAATTTGTGGATGACGCAACAATAGGTGGGAAGGCAAATAGTGACACCGAATCTGCAGAGGGATGATAGATAAGTTAAGTGAACCTGGCCAATGGAATATAATGCGGGGAACTGCGAGGTTATGCACTTTGGCCGGAGGAATAGAGGAGATGAATGTTATTTAAATGGAGGAAGACTGCAGAAAGCCACAGCACAGAGAGAAATGGGAGTCCTCGTGCATAAATCTCAAAACGTTAGCCTCCCAGTTCGGTAAGCTTTAGAAAAGGCAGGGGGAATGTTGGCCTTTGTTTCAGAGGAAATAGAGACGTTTTGCTAAAACAATACAAGGCACTAATCAGACCACAACTGTGAACAATTTTGGGTCCCTTATCTAAGGAGAGATATATTGGTATCAGAGGCAGTCCAGAGAAGGTTCACTCAGCTGATCCTGAGTACAGAGGGACTACCTTATGAGGAGAAGCTGAGTCAGTTGGGTTTGTACTCAGTGGCGTTCAGCATATCAAACTCGATGGGCTGAATGGCTTACTGCCGCTCCTACATTTCAACACCATTGAAGAAGAGGGTCTCAAATTGTAAAGTCCACGTCTGGAACGCCCCCACCCAAAGAAAAGACTCTCTCCCTGTTATCTGTTGTCTGGGCTAACGTCTCCACCAGTCTTATCAGTTCGGCCCCTCTATTTTTGAAGGGCCAAGTGAGCTGCGTGTGTGCATGGTGACCACTGTGTAACCTCAGGAGATGTTCTGTGCAGGAGGAAGAAGGGGGACAATGATCAGTGCCCAGCCCCCCCCCACCGAGGAGAGGGTTAGGCTGGCCAGAGCAGAAGCGGGGAACACCACTCCCCCCCACTCCGGTATCATGACATCTCAGGCATCAGACGCTGCAGATAGTGCCCCCACACTCCAGTCGGGAGGGGGCTGCAGAGGAAGGAATGAGGTCAAACAGCCGTGCCCTAATTTGCCCCCAAGGCCCCCCCACTCGGTTGTGGTGTTACTTGCCTGTCTCCTGAGGGACACACAGTTTGTCATGTCTGTGCTCTACCCAGCTGAAGTCTCTCAGGACGGTCTGTGCTGAGTAGCTGAGGGAATCCACTGCTGTCAGGCACAACATGACAAATGGTGCCTGAAGCCCGCAACGTGTGCCTCAAGCATTGACAGATCGCAGGGAACTGTCCTATACTTGGCAGACACGCTTAATTTACAATTAATAAATCTGAATAAAATATTTTTCCTTTCATTACCGCTGTTGACTAGCTGACAGCTGCAGTGACAGGACGGGTTAGTACTGGGGAGAATAACCTGTTAAAATCCTATCTCATTCCACCTGCAGTCACTCACTCTTGCTTTCCCACACAGGAATTTTTTTTCTCTCTAAATGAATCCCTGACAGAAATTAAAGATGTCGCCTATCGTTTCTCCTCAGCCATCTCAGTGATCGACGACAAAGGGCTGGCTTTAAGATAAAACGTTTCTTTTCTGATTCGGGTGTCCGATGTGAATTAGATTTGAGCGTTTTCGACTTGAATGTTAGCCCTTGCCTGTGAGCAACTGACAATGTCGGGAAGGAAGAATATGCATTTGTGTATCGCCTCTCGCCACCAAAGTGCTTCACACTGGGTGAACGTCCTGCTGCCACGTTGATTCCAATCTTGGCACAGCGAGCTCCCACACGCTGTAGAGAGATAATGCTTCCATTGAGAGAGAAATGCTTGCTCAGTATTTTCCACCGCTGGGATTACGGACGAGAAATCCAGTGGCCCAGTCTAATGTTCTGGGGATGTGTGCTTGAATCACCTCATGGTGATGTTTGAATCAAGTTAATAAAGTCTTGAATTGAAAGCCAGCCTCAGTAATTTCGAAATTGGCTCACAGGATGTGGGCATCGCTGGCTGGGCTGTCCCTAGTTGCCACTTGAGAAGGTGGTGTTGAGCTGCCTTCTTGAGCCGCTGCAGTCCACCTGCTGTGGGTAGACCCACAATGCCCTCAGGGAGCGAATTCCAGGACAGTGAGGGAATGACGATACATTTCCAATTCGGGATGGACAGTGGCTTGGAAGGGGAACTTGAAGGTGGTGGTGTTTCCATGTATCTGCTGTCCGAGTCCTTCTACTTGGAAGTGATTGTGGGCTTGGAAGGTACATTTTGAGGATCTTTGGGGTGAATTTCTGCAGTGCATCTTGTAGATGGTACACACTGCTGTTACTGAGCGTCGATGGTGGAGGAACCAAATGCTTGTGGATGTGGGGCCAATCAAGAGGGCCGCTTTGTCCTGGATGGTGTCAAGCTTCTTGAGTGTTGTTGGAGCTGCACCCATCCAGGGCAAGTGGGGAGTATCCCATCACACTCCTGACTTGTGCCTTGCTGATGGTGGACAGGCTTTGGAGAGTCAGGAGGTGAGTTACTCGCTGCAGGATTCCTAGCCTCTGAGCTGTTCATGTAGCCACTGTGTTTATGTCATAGAGATGTACAGCACAGAAACAAACCGTTTGGTCCAACTCATCCATGCCTACCAGATATCTGAAATTAATCTAGTCCCATTTGCCAGCACTTGGCCCATATCCTTCGAAACCTTTCATATTCATATACCCCTCCAAATTCCTTTTGCATGTTGTAATTGTACCAGACTCCATCACTTCCTCTGGCAGCTCATTCCATACACACGCCATCCTCTATGTGGTCCCTTTTCATTCTTTCCCCTCTCACCTTAAACCTATGCCCTCTCGTTTTGGACTCCCCCTCCCCGGGTAAAGACCTTGCCCATTTACCCAGGCCCAGGGTCTCCTAGTGAGTGAGGAGCAGGCCCCACTGACTCTCGTAGGCCAAGACCAGGCTCCAGGTCCACATGTAGGCCCGAGCAGCTGAAGGAGCAGCAGCTCCATGGCAACGGCCAAGATTGCCGACTGCTTCATGCTGGGGAACCATGGGCAGGGAACGGAAGTTAATCCCCAGGCCCACGGCCAACTCTGGCTCAGGTGCAGTGGCCGGTGGAGGAGCCAGGCCCGTGGCTCCAGTTCAGACACACCGATTGCGGGAGCAATGGCAGAGGTGGAGCTTGTAATTGAGATCCTGTTCCCAGAGACCCCGTCACAGGGAGACGGAGAGGCCACCTTCAAAGAAACATAAGGATAAACTCCATTGCATCAATATCTTGCAATTATCATCAAATCCCCACAGTGTGGCAACAGGCCATTTGGCCCAACAAGTTCACACTGACCCCCCCTCCGAAGAGTAACCCACCTAGACCCATTCCCCTACCCTATTACTCAAAGTTTATGCCTGACTAATGCACCTAACTGACACTTCTCTAAACACCACGGGCAATTTAGCATGGCCAATTCACCCTGACCTGCAACATCTTTGGACTGTGGGAGGAAAGCGGAGCTCCTGGAGGAAACCCACGCAGACACAGGGAGAACGTGCAAACTCCACACAGACAGTTGCCTGAGGCTGGAATCGAACCCGGGTCCCTGGCGCTGTGAGGCAGCAGTGCTAACCACTGAGCCACTGAGCCGTTTTGTAACATGGTGCTGAAGTGAAGTGACACTAAATATCACTTTTCACTGTATTAATATACGTGTGACAATAGTAAATTTAATCCAATCTAATCTAATCAACTGTGTCGTTTTTGCAGGCAAATATATTTCCAACATTCAAACTGGGAATTTCTGACTCTAAGGGCCACACAAAGTTGCAGAGTTCGACAGCTGCATGCTTGTGGCATACTCCCATGAATGAACACTAAGTTATTTCTCGAAGGATGAGCAAGCTCAGACCGTCCCCTAGTGGGCATTGCTCATAATTCATTCATTTAATGAGTGCCATGGGTGGTTTGGTGCTGGGTTGTAGGGCCCTCAGGTGATGAATTGGCTTCTGGACAGGGAAAGGATTCGCAAGGGAAACGTCACAGCTGTGCGGCACGGTGGCTCAGTGGTTAGCACTGCCGCCTCACAGCTCCAGGGACCCGCATTCAATTCCGGCCTCGGGTGACTGCCACTGTGGAGTTTACATTTCCCCCCCCGTGTCTGTGTGGGTTTCCTCCCACAATTCAAAGGCGTGCAGGTTAGGTGAATTGGCCATGTCAAATTGCCCATAGTGTTCAGGGGTGTGTACGTTAGATACATTAGTCAGGGTAGGGTAGGGGAATGGGTCTGGGCAAGTTACTCTTCGAGGGGGGCAGGGGTGGTGATCAGTGTGGACTTGATGGGCCAAATGGCCTATTTCCACACTGTTGGAATTCTATTCCATGTGTTCTAAACTGTAGATTTGCAATAAATCTCAGCAAGCTTTTTTCACCCTGTGGTTAGTACTGTTACCTCACAGCACCAGGGACCTGGGTTCGAATCCAGCCTCGGGCAACTGTCTGTGTGGAGTTTGAACATTCTCCCCGTGTCTGCGTGGGTTTCCTCCCACAGTCACAAAGGTGTGCAGGTTAGGGTGAGTTGGGCATGGGAAATTGTCCCTAGTGTCCAGGGCCGTGCAGGATAGGTGGATTAGCCATGGGAAATGCAGGGTTACAGGGTCTGGCAGATCTGAGTAGGATGCTTTTCAGAAGCTTGGCATGGGTTCGATGGGCCGAAAGGCCTACTTCCACACTCCTGGGATTTTATGATTCTTGTTGCTGAAGTCAACACACAGGATCAGTCTGTGGAACAGGTAAGGAGATAGGGTAGGTGAGTGGGGGGGGGGGGGGGGTTGTGAGACAAAGCACTAGAGCATGTCGGGGTGGGGTGTGGGTTGTTGGGAGGGGACAACGCTGGGGGAGGGAGGCAGCTGGGGTATGGGATGATGTGGGAGGGGGAGGGGGATGCTCGGGGCTAGAGATGAAATGGGACAGTGGGGGCGGGAGCTGTCGTCAGGTCACGTCCAGCAAAGGGGAGAGTCACAATGAGTCAACAGTGAATGGTAGACTGATGGGTTTGGGGGAGGGGGTAGAGTTGGGTGGGGGGAGGGGTGGTTGTGTTTAAAATGGAGGTGAAGGTGTGTCTAGAGAAGTCAATCATGGTGGTGGTGGTGGGGGGAGGGGGAGGCTTTTTTGGCTGGTGTTCTTGAATGAGTTTGGGTCTTTTCCAGCGGGTTGCAGATGCTGGGTAATGAATTGTCCCCTCCCCCCCATTGGGTGTTTGAATTGAAATTCCAACAGAGAGAACACGGAGGGGCATATATCCGTACGCGACCATTTGGAATCTGGAAGATCGGAGAGAACATTTTATTAACAAACGTCCAGGATTGAAATGGCAACTGAGCCAATTTTACTTACAGGGCACATTTATTGGTAAGACAAATTTGTAACAAGAATTTGTAATTCATGGTTCCTCACGGTTTTCCTATTACAGGTTTGTTCACAGTGAAACCTTCAGTCACGTTGTTTGTGAAAAGATTCTGTCCATGATAATTGCAGAGTGCTAAGCTCTGCTTTTGTCAGTGCTTTCTTTAATTACACGCTCCCGGTATCAAGACATTTTCTCTTGGTTTCTGTGTTTGGCAGTGCGTTTTTCTAAGATGGGGCCTTTGCTGAACATGTATTGCCGAAAGGGACAATTCCCCACAGGCAGACAGTTTCGAAAGGCGCTCTCTTTTCCTTCCTCTCTGGTCCGAAGACGCCCCACAGAAGCCATGTCAGAGAAACATCGACACTGAGATGCGCCAAGGTTTCTCAGACTGCTGGCTGAAAGATCGGTCAGAGAGATGGACTCGAAAGACCCATTCCAAATGGCATTGTGGGTCAACCCACAGCAGGTTCAAGCGCCCCACCAACTTCCCGAGGGGCAACTAGGGACAGGCAATAAATGCCGGGCCTAGCCCCACCTCCCACAAAAATGAAATGTTAAAAAAACTTAACCGGGGAGGAGTAAGGATGCTGGGAGACAGAGGCAGTGGAGGAATGGAGCTAACTGACATCCAGTAAAGTGGACTCATTGGTGTGTGGAAAGCAAAATCAATATTAAAATTAAAAAAGTAATTATTACCTGGCAACTGCCTCTCAGAGATTCTAGAAGCCCTGCAGAAAAACACTATTGATCCCAAACACAAGCTATCCATAAAGAAATGCCTGTCATGTCATTAGATTTCCACACTCCCCTTTTCACTTCAATTTGAATTGAAGTTAAGTTTTGTTTTTGCTTGTTGACCTTTTTTATTTTAACTCATGGAGAGCTTACATCACAAGGAATATCCTGACAACAGGACTTTGGTTAGGCCACTGCTGGAATATTGTGTGCAATTTTGGTCTACCTGCTATAGGAAGGATGTTGTGAAACTTGAAAGGGTTCAGAAAAGATTTACAAGGATGTTACCAGGGTTGGAGGGTTTGAGGTTTAGGGAGAGGTTGAACAGGCTCGGACTGTTTTCCCTGGAGCATCGGAGGCTGAGGGGTGACCTTATAGAGATTTATAAAATCATGATGGGCATGGAGAGGGTAAATACCAAGGTCTTTTTCCTGGGGTAGCAGAGTCCGAAACTATAGGTCATAGGTTTATGGTGAGAGGGGAAAGATTTAAAGGGACCTAAGTGGCAACGTTTTCACGCAGAGGGTGGTACGTGTATGGAATGAGCTGCCAGAGGATGTGGTGGAGGCTGGTACAATTGCAACATTTAAGAGGCATTTGGATGGGTATATGAATAGGAAGGGTTTGGAGGGATATAGGCTGGGTGCTGGCAGGTGGGACTAGATTGGGTTGGGATATCTGGTCGGCATGGACGGGTTGAACCGAAGGGTTTGTTTCCATGCTGTACACCTCTCTGACTCTAAGACTTTGCCGAGTTTAAGATTGTTGGGTTGGGATTGTCGTTGCTTCGGTCCTCCTCACAAACAGAGTCAGGGTCGAGGGCGAGAAAGCGAGAGGGCGGAAGTCATGGTAGCTGAGGCTTAGAAACAGCATTTGCCACGATGAGACAGAAAATGGCCGGGCCACACAGCAGAACCTTCATCAGAACTGAGACTGGGAAACAAATAACGAGGGAACAAAGACGGAAATTGCTGGAAAAGCTCAGCAGGCCCTGCGGAGAGAAATCAGAGTGAACATTTCGGGTCCAGTGACCCTTTTTTTCCAACTTCCCCAGAACCCCCTCTCCACAGACACTGCCAGACCTGCTGAGTTTTCCCAGCAATTCAGGTTTTTCGACTTGGGTTTCCAGCATCTGCCGTTTTTTTCCGGTTTCTGTGGACCTTGGTAACACTGGATAAAAAGGGATGTCGGTAAGGAAAGGGCGGGAGAGTGGTGAGAACCAGCACATAGTGTAATCAAGTGGTCGGGGAGTAAAAGGATTAAATGATAGCAGAATCATAAACAGTGCACTGAAAACAAAACGTGCTGGCGATCTCAGCGGGTCAGGCAGCATCTGTGAAGACAGGATGTTTCGGATCTAGATGACTCTGCATCAGGGCTGATGCGAAGTGTGCCGTGGTGGGGTGGGAGGGGGTGGGGGAGTATTGACACAACAGTGTGGAGGTGGAGTGCTAGGGGGAGAGAGGCCGTCGATAATTCAGATTAAGTGACCGGAATGTGAGAATGGTAGAACAAATGGTGTGTCTAACACCCAGAAGTGAAAGGAAAGACTGTCCCACTGGGGGTGTGGAGAGGGGAGGGAGGACAGAGAATGCGACAAGTAAAGCAGAACGAGACAAATATTGGAAACTGTGGCAGATAAGTCAGTCTGGTACAAATGTTTCTCTTCAATAATCTCATTTGTGCACCGACATTTCAACCATGACATGGTATACTCACATTTACTGGACAGCCTCCATCTCAGATCCCACAATTGAATGCTACAGTCACCAGTGCCTTATAATTTTTTTTTCCTTTATTCATTCACAAGATGAGGGTGTCGCTGACTAGGCAACATTTAACATCCAGAGGGCAGTTAAGAGTCAACCACATTTCTGTAGGTCTAGAGTCACATGTAGGCCAGACCAGGTAAGGATGGCAGTTTCCTGCCCTAAAGCACTTTCATGAAACAGATGGGTTTTTCCAACAATGGATTCATGGTCACCATTAGACTCCTAATTCCCGATATTTTTATTGAATTCAAATTCCACCAAGTGCCGTGACAGGATTCGAACCCAGGTCACTGGGAATTATCTGGGTCTCCGAGTTAACAGTCCAGCGATAATATCACTAGGCCATCACCTCCCACAATGTGGGAGCAAGCAGACACTGTGGCCGTGAAGATGTGAGGGAGTTTAAGACAAGCCCACTCTTCCTGTTGGACATTGGACTCACACATGGCTCAAGCCTGGTTTTTGAAGTCTTCAAACGTTGATTTATTCACCGCCCTCTACCGCAATAAACCATCTGAACGACTTGAAGGATAGTCAATAAGATAATAAGAAGCAATAAAAGTGACGAGTGAAGGGTGATTCCACTGGTAGCAGGTTTACCTCAGAGCCAGTGAGTTGTAGGTCCAAGCTTCGGCCTACAGAGTCAAGGCTGATAGCTCTGGTGCAGTGCTGAACGAGTGACACACTATCGCTGCCTCCGTTTATCAGATACAACGATAAACCAGGCCCTGCCTGCCCATTGAGCTGAAGCGCAAATATCCCACAGCGTCATTTCAAGAAAAAGCAGATTTATCCCCTGGATGTCCCTGGCAGTGTGGGGTGAGGGGGTGAGGGCATCATCCAGCAACATGAAATGGTCATTATTACGTTTCTGTCTGTGGGAGCTCACTGTGCACAAAATGAGTCATGGAATCCCCGCAGTGTGGAAACAGGCTTCCTAATTTCGTGAACTTCTGTACCTAAGGTACTTGCATGGAGGACGCAAATCTGTGTTGGAACAAATATGTTTACGGGTGCCTTTCTTAAAAAAAATGCTTGCACAAATCTAATAGGCAGTCACAGAAAAATAAATATTTAGGCTAGGTGAGACATGGAATATATCAGTAGGTGCTACCAGTGTACACAACAACTCGCCTTTACGTAGCGTCATTTAACATACTTTAGTTGTTTTTTTCGTCATTTGTTCCTAGGATGTGGACATCACTGGCTGGGCCAACGCTTATTGCCTATCCCTAAGTACTCAAGAGTAGTTGGTGGTGAGCTACCTTTTTGAACCAGTCTCTGTGCTGTGGGTAGACCCACAATGGCCTTAGGGAGGGAGTTCCAGGATTGTGATTCAACGACACTGAAGGAACGGTGATACATTTCCAAGTCAGGATGTGAGTGGCTTGGAGGGGAACTTGCAGGGGGGTGGTGTTCCCACGGATCTGCTGTCCTTGTCCTTCTAGATGGAAGTGGCCTTGGGTTTGGAAGGTGCTGTCTGAGGATCTTTGTCGAATTGCTACAGTACATCTTGGTAGATGATACACACTGCTACTACTGAGCGTCGGTGGTGGAGAGAGTGGATGCTTGTGGATGTGGTGCCAATCAAGCGGGCTGCTTTGTCCAGGATGGTGTCAGGCTTCTGCACCCATCCAGGCAAGTGAGGAGTATTCCATCGCACTCCTGACTCGTGCCTTCTAGATGGTGGAAGGGTTTGAGGGAGTGGGAGCTAAATTACTGACCGCAGAATTCCCAGCCTCTGATTCCTACCCTAACATCTCCTTCTCCCACACAAGGAGGCATGATGATCATTGACCGATGGTTCGGCCAGAGCAGTAAGATTTAAAATTTGTCGGAAAGGATGAGAGACGAGCGACATTCCAGGGAGGAGGTTAGTATTAAAGTGCTCAAGAACCTTGGGCTGAATGAAATCAGCAATTCAGAGGGGAGCAGGGTTGGAGGAGCATCCAATGTGTTGCTTGGCTGGAAGAGGGACCAGAGAGTGATTTAAACCCAAGGCTGATAATGTTAAAGCCAGGATGTCAGGACCCAATGGGAAACAAGAGGTAAATAGCATGATAGGGACCATGTTCTGCTTCGCGATTCTGTTTAGTGCTGTGAATGAAAGCAGTGGCTCTGAGAGTTAATCGTTGCGTCGTTACCGTCCCCCTGTACTTTGGAAGCGACAGTTCCTGAATCCGATATTGTCCTGCTGGCAAGCTGAGGGCTGAATCAGCAATACTCTGCAGCACAGTGAAGACCCATTGACCCTGACTCCCCCGCTGCCAAATTGAAGAATGCTCTTATTAATGTTTATTCAATAAAAACCATCAAAGCCCTGCACGGTTCATCCAATCAGTTCGGAATCCATTTCTTCCAAGCTGGGTTAGCCGCACAAAAGGCAGCAAGGCTATCTAATAATGTGATTTAACCCTTTGAACACAGTCTGGCTAAATGTTCCTTCTGACTTCCCACTGCCGTGTTTACCATTGGCAATGTTTCGGCTGTTTATTGAGACGAACAACGGGGTAAATTACAGGGGAACGTGTAGATACTGGGCAATCTATAAAAGGGGAATCCTGTGCACTGTTACCAGCTCAGTCATTATAGCAAAACAGGAAAATTCAGGTTAAAAAGCTCAGTTCTGGGACTGGGAGCATTTCTGTGCACAGACTGGTCTCCTGGAACGGGAGATCAGAGCCATAGGATCATTGATGAAGCCGTTCCTCACAGGGAATTCCTCACAGTGGAAGATGCTCAGGATGGCACGGTGGCTCAGTGGTCAGCACTGCTGCCTCACAGCACCAGGGACCCGGGTTCGATTCCAGCCTCGGGCTGTGTGGAGTTTGCACGTTCTCCCCGTGTCTGCGTGGGTTTCCTCCCACAGTCTGAGGATGTGCAGATGAGGCGGATTTGTCATAGTGGCCAGGGGCGTGCAGGCTAGGTGGATCAGCCATGGGAAATGAAGTAAGGTGTGGGGCTAGATCGGAGTGGGATGCTCGTCGGAGGGTCAGTGCAGACCGGATGGTCCGAATGGCCTGTTTCCGGACTGTAGGGTTTCCACAATAGGCACTGCATTCTGTGGCTAGTTTCCCATGTCCCGTTAGCTAGGGTAGGCCCGTTGTGATACTGGATTAACAATTCCGGAAACTGAAGTACAGACATGAGTTCAGCTGGAGAAACCAGATTCCGTTAATACGGTGTAAAAAGCAATCACCGCTAATGGTGACCCTGCAAGCTAACAGATACTCCTTAAAAAGATACCCACCGGGATCACTAATGCTCTTGGGGGAAGAAAGTCTGCCATCATTACCTGGTCTGGTCTGCACGTGACTCTAGCTCCACAGCGTTGTGGTTAGCTCTGAACCTCCCCCTGCTCCCCCCGAAACGGACACTCAGTTGTTCCAAATGGCTGTGAAAATGATCACAATAAAACTGGAGCAATCCGCTGGTATTGACTTTGCCTCTGGACGGGGACGTCTCAGCACAGAAACAGCCCCACAGTCCTCCTCATGGGCATCTATTACTGGCTAGCAGGTTCCCCTCCGAGTCTCTCACCGTCCTGACTTGGAAACATAGGCACACCCCCCCCCCCTCCCCAACCCCCCCCACCCCGCCCCCCCCCCCCCCCCCTCCCCAACCCCCCCACCCCCCCCCCCACCAGTGTCGCTGGGTCAAAATTCCAGGACTCCCTCCCAAATAGCACTGTGTCCGTGCGCCGAAGTGACATGGGGAAGGCAGCTCACTGCCAGTAGATATTAACACAGCCGGTGACACCCGCTTTAAAAAGCAATCCCACTAAATACAGAGACTGGATGGGTTAGGACTGTATTCACTGGAGTCTGGAAGATTGAGAGGGCCGTCTCATAGCAACCTATAAAATTCTAACAGGGCTAAGCAGTGTGAACAGAGGAAGGGTGTTCCTGATGACTGGAGAGTGCAGAACCAGGGCTCGCAGTCTAAGGAGACAGGGAAGGCCATTTCGGACTTAGATGAGGAGAAATGTCTTCACCCAGAGAGTGGTGGGCCTGTGGAACTGGTTGAAGCCATAACATTGAAGGAGTTAGATATGGTTCTTAGTAGGGCTAAAGGGATCAAAGGGTATGGGGGGGCGGGTGGGGGTGAAAAAGCAGGAACAGGGGATGGATCAGCCATGACCAGATTGAATGGGGGAGCAGACTCTAAGGGCCAAATGGCCTCTTCCTACTTTCTACAGTAAACAGGCAGGAGGCTGGAGGAACGCAGCAAGCCAGGTAGCATCAGGAGGTGCAGAAGTCGACGTTTCGGACTTACCACAAAACATTCCCAAATTGGCAAGATGGGAAGTGGTGGGGGGGGGGAAGTGGGATGAAGGGATAAAGATCACAGGGAGTTTATGCATCAAGAATGAAGCAGAGATACACTGAGGACTGATCGTGCAAGCACACGCGGAAATCTAATTTCACCGCTGGAAAAAGGGTCATCTATCGCCCGTCCACTGCCAGCAAATTAAATCCAACGTAATTTGAAAAATATTGGAGAGTCAGGCCCTTAAATCAAACGATCAATTAAAACTCCACTCCTTCTGGATTGTAAAATCAAACAATCTCGATTAATGGCCGTAGATCTGCAATCCAACCTCCCACATGATTGGGACCTTAACTGCTGGGGAAAAGAAAAATTATGAGCCGAGTGTCTTTGCTTCAGTGAGACATGACGTGCCGTATTGATGGGTGAATGCATCGCGGGGGGAATATAAGCAGCCGGTGGGTTGTGCGTAGTTATTTTCGCCTTTCCTGCTGATGTGGCCTCATCATTACGGCCTGGAAGTTCGCACCCCATTGAAATTTCGAAAACTCGGCAGCTGAATGGCACCCAGCAAGCTCCCGCTTTGAGATAATGACAGACGGAATATATTACGACGGTCCTTCAGGGTGAAATAGTAGCCAGGATGGCGGTAAGAAATCTGTGGGATCTTTCCTGTCCACTAGACTAGAGGGGCTACAGAGATACACCGGGATGTTGCCTGCGATGGAGAAATTGAGCTATCAGGAGAGACTGGTTAGGCTTGGATTGTTTTCTCCAGAGCAGAGCAGACCGAGGGGGGATGTGACTGAGGTATATAAGATCATGAGGGGTATGGACGGGGTGAATAGAGACTAGCTGCTCTCCTTTGTTGACGGATCAGTCATGAGGGGGCATGGTTTTCGGGGCAGGAGATTCAGAAGGGATTTGAGGAAAAACTTCTTCCCTCAGTGGGAGGTGGGAATCTGGAGTGCACTGCCTGAGGAGGCCGGAAACCTGACAACCTTTGAAAAATATCTGGATGAGCACTTCAAATATCATAACAATCAAGGATACTGGATAAGTACAGGAAACTGGGATTAGCGCACTTTCAGTAGTAGTTACATCAGTGTAGACTTGATGGGCCAAAGGACCTTGTCTGCACTGTGTGAATCTATGACAGATTTGGATCTCGGTTTAACACCTCTAACAAACCAATTTCAAGCGTTCTTTTCACAGTGACAAGCTGGAAGCTACGCACCATTTCAATTCCCCTCTACAACTGGACGTAGTGAGATTTGGAATAATTTGCCAGCATTGTTTGATTATACCTCAGATCTAACTGGTTTCTGACTCAGGTCTAACTACTTTTTATTTACAGTGTTTGTCCTATTTCATGCTCAAAGCTCTTTCTAAATGCAGACATAACTGTTCAAGGGCAGTGGACTTCTTTCGTAAACACACTGATAGATCTAAATGAACACTACAGCTGGCTCATTCTGTTCCTGGGGTAAGGTCTCTACTCATTTCCTGCCGATGCTCCATCCTGGGCTCTTTTTATTTAGTTAGTGCTCGCTTGTCATTATCTTAGACACCCCCGCTAATCTGTACCTCTCTCACAAGCCTTTCATTCAATCTCTGATGATGCTGTTGCTTTGAGAGCTATATTTTAACCTCTTTTTTTTAGAGTGGTTTTAAGACAAAGGTGCTGAGCTGTCGACTTGGAAAGCCAGTAAAGTAAACTCGCGGAGCGTTTCAGGGACCATCTCTGTGTAACAAGCATCAAACAACCCCACCATCCTATGGCCAACCACTTCAACTCCCCCTCCCACTCCCCCAAGGGCATGCAAGTCCTGGGCCTCTTCCACCCCTGAATCAAACCCACCCACCAACTGGAGGAAGAACGCCTCATCTTCCACCTTGGGACCCTCCAACCACACGGCTTCAACATCGACGTCACTAGTTTCCAAATCTCCCCTCCCATCACCTCATGCCAGATCCAACCCGCCAACTTGGCACCGCCCTCATGACCTGTCCTACCTGCCCATCTTCCTTCCCACCTATCTGCTCCACCCTCCCCACCGAACTATCACTATCACCCCCCCCCCGCATCTACCTATCACCTTCCCAGCTACCTCCCCCCAAGCCTCACCCTCACCCTATTTATCTCTCAGCCCCCTTCCCCCTCCACATTCCTGTTGAAGGGCTTATGCCTGAAACGTCGTTTTCCTGCTCCTCAGATGCTGCCTGACCTGCTGTGCTTTTCCAGCAACACAATCTTCAACTCATATTTCTTCAAGTTTACTCAGTATTGAAGGTCCTGGGATGAGCAGGAATTTGGAAAATGTGTGCCATTGAACTTGGCTTGGGAGAATATTTTCATCCCTGTGTTGGATGCTCTTCCTGTGGGGAGAGCTGATCCGATTGCTGAGGAAGGCAAAGGAAAGACTTGCATTTATGTAGTGTCCTTTCACGATGAGAGGGGAAAGATTTAAAAGGGACCTATGGGAGAACTTTTTCATGCAGAGGGTGGTGCATGGATGGAACGAGGTGCCAGAGGAGGTATTGGAGGCTGGTACAATTACTACATTTAAAACATTGATGATACAAATATCTCAGCAAGAGGCCCAGCAATCACTCCTCTAGCTTCCCACAGGGTTCTCGGTTACACCTGATCAGGTCCTGGGGATTTATCCACCTTTAACCATTTCAAGACATCCAGCACTTCCTCCTCTGTAATCTGGACATTTTGCAAGATGTCACCATCTATTTCCCTACAGCCTATATTTTCCATATCCTTTTCCACAGTAAATACTGATGCAAAATATTCATTTAGTATCTCCCCCATTTTCTGCGGCTCCACACAAAGGCCGCCTTGCTGATCTTTGATATTCTCTCCCTAGTTACCCTTTTGTCCTTAATATATTTGTAAAACCCCTTTGGATTCTCCTTAATTTATTTGCCAAAGCTATCTGATGTCCCCTTTTTGCCCTCCTGATTTCCCTCTTAAGTATACTCCAACTGCCTTTATAATCTTCTAAGGATTCACTCGATCTATCCTGTCTATACCTGACATATGCTTCCTTCTTTTTCTTAACCAAACCCTCAATTTCTTTAGTCATCCAGCATTCCCTATACCTACCAGCCTTCCCTTTCACCCTGACAGGAATATACTTTCTCTGGATTCTTGTTATCTCATTTCTGAAGGCTTCCCATTTTCCAGCCGTCCCTTTACCTGCGAACATCTGCCTCCAATCAGCTTTCGAAAATTCTTGCCTAATACCGTCAAAATTGGCCTTTCTCCAATTTAGAACTTCAACTTTTAGATCTGGTCTATCCTTTTCCATCACTATTTTAAAACGAATAGAATTATGGTCGCTGGTCCCAAAGTGCTCCCCCACTGACACCTCAGTCACCTGTCCTGCCTTATTTCCCAAGGGTAGGTAAAGTTTTTCACCTTCTCTAGTAGGTACATCCACGTACTGAATCAGAAAATTGTCTTGTACACACTTAAGAAATTCCTCTCCATCTAAACCTTTAACACTATGGCAGTCCCAGTCGATGTTTGGAAAGTTAAAATCCCCTACAATAACCACCCTATTATTCTTACAGATAGCTGAGATCTCCTTACAAGTTTGTTTCTCAATTTCCCTCTGACTATTAGGGGGTCTATAATACAATCCCAATAAGGTGATCATCCCTTTCTTATTTCTCAGTTCCACCCAAATAACTTCCCTGGATGTATTTCCGGGAATATACTCCCTCGGCACAGCTATCCCTTATCAAAAATGCCACTCCCCCTCCTCTCTTGCCTCCCTTTCTATCCTTCCTGTAGCATTTGTATCCTGGAACATTAAGCTGCCAGTCCTGTCCATCACTGAGCCATGTTTCCGTAATTACTATGATATCCCGGTCCCATGTTCCTAACCATGCCCTGAGTTCATCTGCCTTCACTGTTAGGCCCCTTGCATTGAAATAAATGCAGTTTAATTTATTAGTCCTACCTTGTCCCTGCCTGCCCTGACTGTTTGACTTGCTTCTGTTCTCAGCTGTACCCGTCTCAGATCGATCTCTTTCCTCACTATTCCACCCCCCCCCCCCCCCCCCCCCCCCCACCTTACTAGTTTAAATCCTCCCAAGCAGTTCTGGCAAATCTCCCTGCCAGTGTATTAGTCCCCTTCCAATTTAGGTGCAATCCGTCCTTCTTGTACAGGTCACTTCTATCCCAAAAGAGATTCCAATGATCCAAAAATGTGAATCCCTCTCCCATACACCAGCTCCTCAGCCATGCATTCATCTGCTCTATCCTCCTATTCCTGCCCTCACTAGCTCGTAGCACCGGGAGTAATCCAGATATTACTACCTTGAGGACCTCCTTTTTAAATTTCTGCCTAACTCTCTGTAATCTCCCTTCAGACTCTCAACCTTTTTCCTTCCAATGTCGTTGGTTCCAATGTGGACAATGACCTCCTACTGGCCCCTCTCTCCCGTGAGAACATTCTGCACCCTCTCTGAGACATGAAGACTGGAGGTTGGCAAATGTGGTGCCACTGTTTAAGAAGGGTGGTAAAGACAAGCCAGGGAACTACAGACCGGTGAGCCTGACCTTGGTGGTGGGCAAGTTATTGGAGGGAATCCTGAGGGACAGGATGTACATGTAATTGGAAAGGTAAGGACTGATTGGGGATAGTCAACATGGCTTTGTGCGTGGGAAATCATGTCTCACAAACTTGATTGAGTTTTTTGAAGAAGTAACAAAGATGATTGATGAGGGCAGAGCAGTAGATGTGATCTATATGGACTTCAGTAAGGCGTTCGACAAGGTTCCCCATGGGAGACTGATTAGCAAGGTTAGATCTCATGGAATACTGGGAGAACTAGCCATTTGGATACAGAACTGGCTCAAAGGTAGAAGACAGAGGGTGGTGGTGGAGGGTTGTTTTTCAGACTGGAAGCCTGTGACCAGTGGAGTGCCACAAGGATCGGTGCTGGGCCCTCTACTTTTTGTCATTTACATAAATGATTTGGATGCGAGCATAAGAGGCACAGTTAGTAAGTTTGCAGATGACACCAAAATTGGAGGTGTAGTGGACAGCGAAGAGGGTTACCTCAAATTACAACAGGATCTGGGCCAGATGGGCTAATGGGCTGAGAAGTGGCAGATGGAGTTTAATTCAGATAAATGAGAGGTGCTGCGTTTTGGGAAAGCAAATCTTAGCAGGACTTATACACTTAATGGTAAGGTCCTTGGGAGTGTTGCTGAACAAAGAGACCTTGGAGTGCAGGTTCATAGCTCCTTGAAAGTGGAGTCGAAGGTAGATAGGATAGTGAAGGCGGCGTTTGGTATGCTTTCCTTTATTGGTCAGAGTATTGAGTACAGGAGTTGGGAGGTCATGTTGCGGCTGTACAGGACATTGGTTAGGCCACTGTTGGAATATTGCGTGCAATTCTGGTCTCCTTTCTATCAGAAAGATGTTGTGAAACTTGAAAGGGTTCAGAAAAGATTTACAAGGATGTTGCCAGGGTTGGAGGATCTGAGCTACAGGGAGAGGCTGAACAGGCTGGAGCTGTTTTCCCTGGAGCATCGGAGGCTGAGGGGTGACCTTATAGAGGTTTATAAAATTATGAGGGGCATGGATAGGGTAAATAGGCAAAGTCTTTTCCCTGGGATCGGGGAGTCCGGAACTAGAGGGCATTGGTTTAGGGTGAGGGGGGAAAGATATAAAAGAGACCTAAGGGGCAACTTTTTCACGCAGAGGGTAGTACATGTATGGAATGAGCTGCCAGAGGAAGTGGTGGAGGCTGGTACAATTGCAACATTTAAGAGGCATTTGGATGGGTATATGAATAGGAAGGGTTTGGAGGGATATGGGCCGGGTGCTGGCAGGTGGGACTAGATTGGGTTGGGATATCTGGTCGGCATGGACGGGTTGGACCGAAGGGTCTGTTTCCATGCTGTACATCTCTATGACTCTATGACTCTAAAAGGCATCTGAATTGGTACATGAATAGGAAGGGTTTAGAGGGATATGGGTCAAGGGCTGGCAAATGGGACTAGATTAATTTAGGATATCCAGTTTGCATGGACGAGTGGAACAAAGGGTCTGTTTCTGTGCTGTACATCTCTATGACTGTAAACCAGCATCATCATAACAGAGCAGCTATCAGAGGCATGATAAAGAGGAGGAGACCATGTGGTAATGATATGTCACGAGCAATCCAGGATAATGTGGGGGGTGGTATGAGTTCAAGTCCCACCATGGCAGATGGTGGAAATTTGAATCCAATAAAAAACTGATACCATGGAATTGTGGCTAAAAATCTACCTGGTTCACCAATGTCCTTCAGGGTAGGAAATCTTCCATCCTTACCTGGTCTGGCCTACATGTGACTCACAGCAACGCTGTTGAATCTTAAGTGTCCTTGGCAGTTATGGTTATATGGTAAGAAAGAATAAAAGACTTGGGCACCACTTCTTTTAAACGTCAGGATGATCTGAACTGCTTCAAACCAAAACAATCACTTTTGTAACGTAGGAAATGAGGCAGCCCCAACACACCACAATATTTCACCGGATGAGGGTGTTGCTGGTCAGTTATTGCCCATCCCTAATTGCCCAGACGGTAGTTAAGAATCAACCACATTGATATGTGGGTCTGTAGGCCAGATAGAGTCAGGACGGCAGTTAGTACATTAGTAAACCAAATGGGCTTTCCCAACAATTTAAATGGTCATCATTAGACTCTTAATTTTGGATTTAAAATAAAATTGAATTCAAATTCTACCATCTGCTGTGGTAGCACTTGAACCCAGATTCCCCGGGACTCTGGATTAATAGTCGAGTGACAATACCTCTAGGCCGCCATGTTCCCCTCCCCCATCTCCGCGCCCCCCCCCCCCCACCCCCGTTGTGAGATAATGACTTGAAAACATTCCATCATAGCACCGGCTGAAAATAAATGTTGACTCAGGAGCTGGAAGAATTTACTTTTTTACATCCAGCTGAGGAGCAGATGGAGGGTTATTTCAACATCTCAACTGGAAAATGACACCTCTGGGAGGGTCGCACTCCCTCAGTGCTGCATCGAAAGTGTTTGAATCTCTGGGGTGGGACTCACTACCTGCTGAGTTATAGCTGACAGCACATGACCGAGGATCCGTTCAGGAGGAAATATCCAACGCGTGGAAAACAAAAGAGTTTACAAATGTTAGTGCTACGCTGGTGTTGTAAAGAACCTTCAGCGAAAATGGTGGACAGACAGAGGGAGGAATCTTGTGTTTGCGCAGTGTCGTATAGTGGGTAACAGCCTGCTTACACCACTGCTACTTTTGATTTGGTTTCCATCAGAGTTGATCGGGAAGGACATAAAGCAACGTCTTATCATCCAGTAAGGTCAAGATTCACCTGAAGAAATGTCATATGAATTCACAACGCAAACTGAGCAATGTGGTCTATGTCACCCAGCATTGTCTCAACGATGGGGACGTGGGACATATTGACTCAAAGGTGTTGATTGTCATTCTCCTTTAGCTGTTTGTAATAAGCAGAGTCCAGGCTTTATTCAAACCGCCCACACTCTTAAAATCCCAAAGTGAAACTGTGATGCCCTGACGCGTTTCTGGGAAAGGGGACATCACTTGCTGAACAATGACGAGTGCACCAATAGCTACACCAGCAACCAGTTTTAAGATAACCAGTCAAGCTTGTAACTTGGTGAAACAAAGAGCTGTGGGCTCTGGACGAAAACAGAAATTGCTGGAGAAACTCAGCAGGTCTGTCAGCATCTGTGGGAAGATAGCAGAGGTAGTGTTTCGAGTCCGGTGACTCTTCGTCAGAACTGTTAGCAGCTGGGGATTAGATTAGATTACTTACAGTGTGGAAACAGGCCCTTCAGCCCAACAAGTCCATACTGACCCTCCAAAGAGCAATCCACCCAGACCCATTCCCCTACAATTACCCCTTCACCTAACACTATGGGCAATTTAGCACGGCCAATTCACCTAACTTGCACATCTTTGGACTACAGGAGGAAACTGGAGCACCCGGAGGAAACCCACGCAGACACGGGGAGAAAGTGCAAACTCCACACAGTCAGTTGCCTGAGGCGGGAATTGAACTCGGGTCCCTGGCGCCGTGAGGCAGCAGTGCTAACCACTTTTTTTTAAACAGTTCCCAACTTGTGGGGCAATGTGGTATTTGTGCTGACGGTGAGGCGGGGACTAAGTGGAGAGGTGAGTGTGTGGATGAATCTGGAGCTCAGAAAGAGGGACAGCGAGGGCAAAATGAAATATAAGGAAGGAGGTTATGGATAGTAGGTCAGGACAGCAGAAAAGCTGAGTAAGTGATAATCAGAATGAAGAGTAGGACAGAATGGGTAACCTTTATTGAAAGCAAGCCATTTAATGTGATAATGGGCCTAGGGGTAGGTGGGAATATCCGACTGTGCTAAAGGCAGCCCATGGGCTGGGGAATTAAACATGGAAGGATTGAATCAGAGTTTAAAGTTATTGAACCCGCTGTTGAGTCCTAGTGGCTGTGGAGTCCCCAAGCGGAAAATGAGTGCCATCCTTTCAGCTTGCGCAGAGCTTCACTGGAGAGACGTCAGCCCGAGGAACATGCCGCTGTGTAGAAGTGTTGGGCAACTGAAAGCTCAGGGTCACTGTTGCGGACAGAACATAGGCGTTTTTCAAAGCACTCACCGGTCTGTGTTTTGCCTCCCCAGTGTAGAGCAGACCACATTGTGAGCAGCAAATACAGTAGACTAGACTGAGTAAAGTGCAGGCAGAATGTCCTTTCACCTGTAAGGTGTGTCTGACGCCTTCATACTGAGGACAGAGGAGGTAAACAGGCAAGTGTTCCACCTTCTGTGATTGCAGGGGAAGGTGCTGTGGGGTGGGGAGGTCTTGGGACTGGAGCAGGAGTGACGCGATGTGGCCCATTTACATTCGGCAAAGGTGACACACCTGTCCATGCACAGTGCCCCATCCTCTGCAAGCAAAACGAATTGATGCCAGCCTTTGCCATATTCCACTTAACCAGGGAGCCAATGGCCCTGCCTTGCTTTCGCCACGGCAACACCCCAGCCAATCAGCATCGAGTTGCCAACCTATCAGCAGCTCCTCCCCTCCCCACCCCCCCACAACTCTTTCCGCTGTCTTAAAATTGTTGCAATTGTTTGAAAGTTGCCGTTCTCACAGCTGGACTGACGGACCGGAAGAGGAAAATCTTCAATAAAATATCTCTCTTTTCCAACAATGGCCACATCCCATTAACAAGGCCCACTGACACTCCCAAGGAAGTGGTGCAGAATTTTATGGAGGTGGATGAAGTACTGAAGAGATAGGGTGTTCACGCCAGATAGAGACGGGGTGGAAGAGGTGAGGGGCTTCAGTTTTGATGGCGTCTTGCAAGGGCCATTGAATGAGGCTGTATGGGTGGGTGTAAAAATATATGAAAGAATGAAACACCGTGCTGAGATGTACTCTGTCGGGAATTCTGAGGGATGAAATACTTCAGTGCTCGGACAGATATTGATGTATCGGGGATAGTCAGCCCTGTGGATGGTAACAGACTTGGCACTTGACACACGGAGTCAGTGCATGTTCCTCACGCTGGAACTTCATAGCATCCCGACAGTATGTGAACAGGCCATTCGGCCCATCGAGTCCATCACACCTCTCTGAAGAGCATCCCACCAAGACCCTATCCCTGACATTTCCCATGGCTAATCCACCCCAACCTGCACATCTTTGGACTGTGGGAGGAAACCGGAGCATCCGGAGGAAACCCACGCAGACACGGGGAGAATGTGCAAACTCCACACAGACAGTCACCCGAGGCTGGAGTTGAACCCGGGTTCCTGCCGCTGTGAGTCGGCAGTGCTAACCACTGAGCCGCTGTGCCGCCCAGTTAGTGAAAGGCTGAGGGTGCACTGGGCAGGGTTACCTGCAGGCACTTTACCCCACAGCTAACAGCAACAACAGACAGTGGGGTCCTAATGAACAAGTGACAATGATTGAAGATCCATTAATTTCACAGTGGATATCACTTTACCCCTTGGCACATCGCCAGGCAATCCCATACTGACAAACACCGCAAAATGGTCTCAGCCCACTGGGTGAGAGGGTGTGGGTGAGAAGACTAATCGATGGTAACCCACTGATAGCAGTGGTATTGTTGGAACAATGTTGGTGAGTTACCTGGCTTTGCCTGTAGTACACTGACGGGGATTGGATGCCTGAGGTTCAATGGGGACAACAGTACAATAAACAATATGAGATTGGCCCTTGATATCCCAACTTGTGTGGAGATAACCTTTGATTTGACCAGCTACAGGTAAGGAGTGGGGTGACTAGACTATGAATCGCTATTTACCCAACAACATCAATATTAAGATTAATTTCCAGGCCCTCCACTGAGATCCATACTCCCAGGCACCAGAATAAGCCGTTCCCGTATAATAAGGACGATCCTGATAAGTTCCCTCAGCATAAACGATGAAAGGTTTGGATTTATACAACATTATTTTCCTCACTGGTTCCCAGATGCTTTGTAGTCAATGAAGTTGCTTTCTGATGTCAAGTCAAGGTTGAAATGCAGTGAAAGCAGCAGTTAATTTGTGCACAGGGAGATCCCATAGACAGCCAATGGAATGCCACGCAGAGAATATGTGCTGGATCCTATCAGGGGCTGAGTGGCCACTGGGCTTTAGTGGGATTGATGGCAGAATCATGTGAGAAATCAAGATTTCCCAGCTCCACAGCAGGGGAGAATCACTGACAGCCTCTCACTGGGCAGCAGTGAGGGGAATTATTGGTGTCAAACACCTTATTAACTGGATGTAGGTTTGCTCGCTGAGTTGGGAGGTTAATTTCCAAACGTTTCATCACCCCACTAGGTAATATCTTCACTGGGCCTCAGGCTTCGCCTAGGTAATATCTTCACTGGGCCTCAGGCTTCGCCTTGGTAACATCTTCACTGGGCCTCAGGATTTGCCTAGTAGGGTGACGAAACGTCTGGAAATTAACCTCCCAGCTCAGCAAGCAAACCTACAACGAGAACCTCAAACTGAGCTACAAATCTTCTCAAAACTCGCCAAGACTTTATTCACTGCACACCACATCTCAGGATCATCGCAATGACCTCAGCCTGGATTTGAACCTGTGCTGCGGCCATCACAGTGCATCGTAAACCAGCTGTCCATTCAAATGCGCTAACCATCCTCAACAACACTGTCCTATAAAGAGGGCCTAGATGCTCCCAGTATGTCTGCCTTGTCTTTTTGTGCTGTGCCCACTCAGATAGAGACACCAGGATCTCACAATGTCTGCCTTCTCATGCTGCTTAGCATTGACACAAAAGGGGGAGGATTATCATGGTGAGCAGCAAGTAATGATCCCTCAAGGCTGTGAGATACAGTGATGAGCATGACAATGCCAATCACACAACACCAGGTTATAGTCCAACAGGTTTAATTGGAAGCACACTAGCTTTCGGAGCGACGCTCCTTCATCAGGTGATTGCCTGATGAAGGAGCGTCGCTCCGAAAGCTAGTGCTTCCAATTAAACCTGTTGGACTATAACCTGGTGTTGTGTGACTTTTAGCTTTGTACACCCCAGTCCAACACCGGCATCTCCAAATAATGTCAATCATAGCATTGATGTCAGGTTCCATGTGAGAAAGAAAAGGAGATGGAATATGCACTCCAGATACACACACCGTCTCACACACAACACACACACACTCTCTCACTCCCTCTCTCACACGCAGACAATATACACACTCTCTCTCATACTCACACACACATAACACACACACTGATTCTTTCACATGGACATACAGACACACTCCCCCCAAGGAGTCCCCTGTAAATATTGACACACTCCCCCCCATTCCCCCGGGGAGACCCCCTGTAAATACTGACACACTCCCCACCCCCCCCCCCCCCCCCCCGGGGACCCCCCTGTAAATACTGACACACTCCCCACCCCCCACCCCCCCCGGGGACCCCCCTGTAAATACTGACACACTCCCCCCCCCCCCGGGGAGTCCCCCTGTAAATACTGACACACTCCCCTCCCCCCGGGGAGTCCCCCTGTAAATACTGACACACTCCCCACCCACCCCCCCCCCCCCGGGGAGTCCCCCTGTAAATACTGACACACTCCCCACCCACCCCCCCCGGGGAGTCCCCCTGTAAATACTGACACACTCCCCCCCCCCCGGGGAGTCCCCCTGTAAATACTGACACACTCCCCCCCCCCCCCCCCCCCGGGAGTCCCTCTGTAAATACTGACACACTCCCCCCCCCCCCCCCCCCCCCCGGGGACCCCCCTGTAAATACTGACACACTCCCCACCCCCCACCCCCCCCGGGGACCCCCCTGTAAATACTGACACACTCCCCCCCCCCCCCCGGGGAGTCCCCCTGTAAATACTGACACACTCCCCCCACCCACCCCCCCCCGGGGAGTCCCCCTGTAAATACTGACACACTCCCCCCCCCCCGGGGAGTCCCCCTGTAAATACTGACACACTCCCCCCCCCCCCCCCCGGGGAGTCCCTCTGTAAATACTGACACACTCCCCCCCCCCCCCCCCCCCCCCGGGGAGTCCCCCTGTAAATACTGACACACTCCCCCCCCCCCCCCCCGGGGAGTCCCCCTGTAAATACTGACACACTCCCCCCCCCCCCCCGGGGAGTCCCCCTGTAAATACTGACACACTTCCCCACCCCCCCCCGGGGAGTTCCCCTGTAAATACTGACACACTCCCCCCCCCCCCGGGGAGTTCCCCTGTAAATACTGACACACTCCCCCCCCCCCGGGGAGTCCCCCTGTAAATACTGACACACTCCCCCCCCCCCCGGGGAGTCCCCCTGCAAATACTGACACACTCCCCCCCCCCCGGGGAGTTCCCCTGTAAATACTGACACACTCCCCCCCCCCCCCCCCCGGGGAGTCCCCCTGTAAATACTGACACACTCCCCCCCCCCCGGGGAGTCCCCTGTAAATACTGACACACTCCCCCCCCCCCCCGGGGAGTCCCCTGTAAATACTGACACACTCCCCCCCCCCGGGGAGTCCCCCTGTAAATACTGACACACTCCCCCCCCCCCCCCCCTGGGGAGTCCCCCTGTAAATACTGACATACTCCCCCCCCCCCCCCGGGGAGTCCCCCTGTAAATACTGACACACTCCCCCCCCCCCCCCCCGGGGAGTCCCCCTGTAAATACTGACACACTCCCCCCCCCCCCGGGGAGTCCCCCTGTAAATACTGACACACTCCCCCCCCCCCCGGGAGACCCCCTGTAAATACTGACACACTCCCCCCCCCCCCCCCCCCCGGGGTGTCCCCCTGTAAATACTGACACACTCCCCCCCCCCCCCCGGGGAGTCCCCCTGTAAATACTAACACACTCCCCCCCCCCCCCCCCGGGGAGTCCCCCTGTAAATACTGACACACACCCCCCCCCCCCGGGGACCCCCCTGTAAATACTGACACACTCCCCCCCCCCCCCGGGGAGTCCCCCTGTAAATACTGACACACCCCCCCCCCCCCGGGGACCCCTCTGTAAATACTGACACACTCCCCCCCCCCGGGGAGTCCCCCTGTAAATACTGACACACTCCCCCCCCCCCGGGGACCCCCCTGTAAATACTGACACACTCCCCCCGGGGAGTCCCCCTGTAAATACTGACACACTCCCCCCCCCCCCCCCCCGGGGAGTCCCCCTGTAAATACTGACACACTCCCCCCCCCCCCCCGGGGAGTCCCCCTGTAAATACTGACACACTCACCCCCCCCCCCCCGGGGAGTCCCCCTGTAAATACTGACACACTCCCCCCCCCCCCCGGGGACCCCCCTGTAAATACTGACACACTCCCCCCCCCCCCGGGGACCC